>NW_013617613.1:15496-17556 GCF_000695525.1 Brassica oleracea var. oleracea | reverse complement strand
CACTTCCCAGCGCCGTGAGTTTGTTGAGCTCATGGTGGTGTTGCTTCTCTAACGTTTTTGCAGGTCTTGGAGTGTCTTCGGCTTCGTTTAGTTGCGACTGGATCGAGTCCGTCTTTTGGCATCATAGAGGTCTTGCACAGCGAGTTAGGAGTGTTTTTCACTTGGTATGACTTTTAATTCCTACTTCTATTTTCGCCTGCGCGCTCATTGTTGGTGAAAGTTATGAGCCCAAAGAGATCCCCGAGAGCTAGCTACTTCGGGAATGACATGGAAGTTCCCGGCATCCGAGGTAACGAGGAGAACTTCACGGTTCCATGGTTATCATTTTCGGTGAGAACAACAATCGAGTCCTAGGAATTTTAAAATCATGCTACCGGAACGTGTCGGGTTTAGTGGGTGAGCGAACGTAGTTTGTAATACATTGACTTAGGAGCTTTTGTTCAATTTGGGCTTGTAACCGGATCTAAAATTCTTGTTCTTGGGTTGAATTAAAAAAAAAAGAACATTATCCTTTAAAAAAAAAAAAAAAAAAAAAAAAAAAAAAAAAACTAACTCCTTACAATCCGTCTGGAAGGAATCACCATTACCTTTAATGTATAAGTTTTTATGTTATAATTAATTGGTCTTGATGACAAAAAAAAAAATTAATTGGTCTTAAGTTACATCTTTTTTTTTCCATGTGTGGCCCGAGCTAACAAAACATTTTTTTTTGTCATCAGCTAACAAAACATTGTATTCATGGTGTTTCTCAACGAATACAATAAAGATGCTCAATGCAATTATTACTTTCGTTTTTATTTGTAATCTCTTTGAGTAACTAGGGGCACTGGCTCCGCGCAAGCGCGGGGTTGTAGACATATTTCTTGTTTCATCTCAATATTTGTTAGGGTTATTGTAGCTGTGAATTTGGCGTTTTGTGTTGATCATTGTTTTTTAAGTTTTTTATTGTTATAGGGTTAGAGTTGTGATGATGTACTGTGTATGCACTGTTCTCCACTCATGAAGGACTAAACTGTGTTACTAATGTGATTGATATAGTTCGAAGGACTAAACTGTGTTACTAATGTGATTGATATAGTTCGAAGGACTAAACTGTGTTACTAATGTGATTGATATAGTTCGAAGGACTAAACTGTGTTACTAATGTGATTGATATAGTTCGAAGGACTAAACTGTGTTACTAATGTGATTGATATAGTTCGAAGGACTAAACTGTGTTACTAATGTGATTGATATAGTTCGAAGGACTAAACTGTGTTACTAATGTGATTGATATAGTTCGAAGGACTAAACTGTGTTACTAATGTGATTGATATAGTTCGAAGGACTAAACTGTGTTACTAATGTGATTGATATAGTTCGAAGGACTAAACTGTGTTACTAATGTGATTGATATAGTTCGAAGGACTAAACTGTGTTACTAATGTGATTGATATAGTTCGAAGGACTAAACTGTGTTACTAATGTGATTGATATAGTTCGTGGTGTTGCTTGCTGTGTCACTGAGACTTATTGTTTGTTTGTCTTTTTAATTTGTTACTTGTACTGTTGAAATTACATAAATTATATTAAGGTTGTTGAGAATACCTTTTGTTTCTGGATATTTTTTCTCCAGTTTAGTTGTGTAAGTTGTGTGTATTAAGTAATAATTTTTTTTATTCTTATTATGTTGATTATATGTTTTTTTACTTTTAAACTTGTTGTTTTTACCGGACTTTTAAAACAAATATATGAAGACTTGTAGAAATAACTATAAAATGAGTAACAATTAGTATTTGAGTCTTAATGGGTTTTAAACGAATATATGTATTTCTCATAAGAAGACAATAGCGTTGACATGTTGACATTGAGCATGTAAGCTATTTTTATAAGACAAGATGAGTGAGCAGGTGGAGATGTTGTTGCCGCCTTTGTGTCTGTTGGGATTGTCTCTTGTATTTCTTGGTGTGACTGTGTTTGTTTCTCTTTTATTTGATGGGTAATATGTAAACAAAAATCATTGTTAGTTGTATTTATCAGAGTTTGTAACTTACTCTACTTAGGTAATTTCACTGATCTTG
>NW_013617613.1:12617-15487 GCF_000695525.1 Brassica oleracea var. oleracea | reverse complement strand
TCTTGGTTGTCGTATTCGTCTTCTTCGTAAGCATCTACGAAAGTAAGTTTGTAAATTGTTAAATAGCTGGCCCTGTAGTTTGTATTTGTTTAGCTGGCTCAATATATGTGTCGTTGAGTTTTAGTTGAGTTGATTGGTTTGGTATATTTGTTTTGAAGTTTATTTGTAAGATTAGACAAAAAGAGAAGTGATCATTAATGATTCGTCTTTTTTGGGATTCTAGTTTTTTGTGTTTTGATTGTTTTGGTTATTGTGGTTTCTTTTAAACAGTAAAATAAAGATTTGTGTAAAAATAGATTGATAAGTAAGGGAGATAAATAGACGACCACAAATATTGGGTATGAAATATTTTTGATTATTGATGTTAGCACAATATACACAGTAATATAAAGAGAATTATGTGTTGATTGTTTCTTACGGATCAATGAGGAGACGGATAATGACTCGAGTTGTTTCTTTGGTGAGGTCAGAGCTCTGGACATAACGGATTTGCCCAACTACATCTGTGAGTTTAAATATCAGTTATGATATCAAAACATAATATAAACTCAGATGCAATATGATAATATACCTGGGAGTTCTAGGTTTGTGTTCGCAATCACTTGGAGATTGTCGAACAGTCTAATCTTGACTGAATATTGATCTTAGGAGCACCCGTGATGACTTCATCAATAATGGTTAGTGAGATAAAACGAATGAGGAATGAATGATCAGTTATCTTGTGCATGCTTGAGCACCTAGAAACCTCAAAGCGATCGACTTTCACAATGGAACCAGCTTTCAAAGATGGCATGTAATGATTAGCACGTCCGACGGGAGTAAACCCATGAATCACGGAATCTGTAAATAGTATTATCCTACAAAGAATCAGGAAATAAATTAAAACAATTATGTTAAATAAGTGTGATAGATCGAAGATTAACTTACATTTTCATCGAGGAAGAGAACCGTGATTCCCACAAACTCCCTGTCTTTCTTGAAGTTCAAGGAATCCCATAAGCGAGGAAGTCAGAGGCTATGTTCTGACTACTACGACCAAGACAGAGGGATTCGAAGGTTGAGTGACGGACGCGGGACGCCGGGACGCCGGTTTGAAGAATTGGAGAGGCAGAGAGAAACATTTTCTAGAAGTTGGTTAAATCTAAGAGGAATCAATGAGTTTTGTGGAGATGCAGATTGGGTTCACCAAAGATGAGAATCATATATATATGGTTTATATTGGGGCTACAAATTAAAAACATTTATGATCAAGCGATTTAAGTTGTGGACATGAAGAGTTCACCGGTGAAAGAATAGATTATGAACAGACACATGGCGCAACTCTGTAACTCAGACTTGTTTGAGACAGTGATTGAAAAGAACCCAAATTCATGTTAAACAACAACAGTTTACAATATGAGAAAACTATAATTGTTGCAAACTTGAGTTTTTTTCATAAAACGTGATGAAAATTTAAAAATGAAACCCATAACGCACTTGTAGGCTTGACCCTCAGAGGAAACCGAAGAAGCAAGAGCTTCCCACCTTCATAAATATATATTAGGTTCGACCATCAATATAAAAAGTATCATTTAACTTAGTGGTATAAATGTTGGTGTTTATATCTCAATGACCCGGGTTCGAACCATAGACTTGACATTTTTCACACTTTTTAAAAGTGAGACCCACAAAACGCTGACGTGGCGCGCTGAGAAGTGAGCAAAAACTCATCTATTATAATATAGATTTCAAAGGTGGTCTCTCACTAGTCACTGCATCTCTCAAATGTGTTTTTAAAATAGAAGAAGTAAAAAACAATGCCTCTCTATACGAGAGACTTCAACAAATTTTTGAAAAACTATTTCTCCATTTTTGTCACACAATATATAGATAACATTAATACATATGTTTTTTTTCTAAATAATCTGTATATTGAATATATCAAAATTTATTTTTAAGAGATTTATGTGAGATTCTAACCGATAATGGTGCTTTTACATTTAATAAAGTGAAACATGAATAAGTAAATTGTTCCAGACGAAATAGGACCCAACACAAACGCTACTATAAGATTATCATAATCACGAAATCTTGATATACACTACAAGAAAACACAAGTTTAACGAGGAAATTTAACGAAGAAAACTAATCCTCGTAAATTTACGTCGACTACGAGGAAATATAAAATCAACGTTATTTCCTCGTAAAATAACGACGAAATCATTTCGTCGTAAAGTCGATGTAATGTCACGTGGCTTTTACGAGGAAATACGCTTTCCTCATAAACTCGACGTAAATGTAGCGTGTACTTTACGAGGAAATATTTTACGTCTACTTAGCGAGAAAATTTTGATTCCACCAACTTTGTAGTTGTAACACGTTTTTTTCGGCAACCTAACTAAATTTCGTCTAAATTTCTAGCAAAATTACAACTACCAGATTCAAAAATTTCCTATTAATATGGACGTTTGTACATCATTTTAAACACACCAACAAGAAAAAAGAAAAAAAAAATGTCGGGCTCTGGGAATATTTTCGAGTTGCGGAGGTGGATGTATAGTCATAGAGATGTTAACGGGAGAGTGACGAAAGAATACCTTGCGGGGCTGGAGACATTTATGCATCAAGCAGATTCCACACCGCTAGCCCAAGAAAGTGGTAAGATGTTCTATCCTTGTCGGAAATGCAACAATTCGAAATTGGCAAATCGTGAAAATGTTTTGAAGCATTTAATAAATAGAGGTTTCACGCCAAATTACTATATCTGGTTTCAACATGGAGAAGGTTATAATTATGATCAGAATGAAGCTAGTAGTAGTAATAGCAATTTTCAGGAAAAAGAACCAGTTGATCATCATTTGCATAATGAACATAGTTACCATCAGGAGGAG
>NW_013617613.1:10024-11561 GCF_000695525.1 Brassica oleracea var. oleracea | reverse complement strand
GAAGGATCTTCTTCTGCGCCACAACCTCGATGTGATACATATAGAGAAGAATTTCTTTGAGAACATCATGAATACAATATTGAATGTCCCAGGGAAGACAAAAGACAACATAAAATCGAGGTTAGACTTGCCGTATATTTGCTCAAGAAGTGAGTTACATTTAAAAAGAAATAGACAAGTTCCCATTCTGATATTCAGATTGTCTTCAGAAAAAAATTCGGTGTTGTTCAACTGGGTGGCATCAGAAGTGAAGTTCCCCGATGTGTATGTTTCAAATCTCTCTAGATGTGTTGAAAAGGGTCAAAAGTTTCCCGGGATGAAGATTCATTATTGTCATGTCTTTATGCAACGACTACTTCCCTTTGCATTTGCGGAGCTCATTCCAACAAACGTACATGAAGCACTTGCATGTAGTATATTATAACGCAATAATTTTATAATGGTTTAGTTTGCAATAATATATGACTAATAATGTGTTTAATTGTTTTTGGAATATACAAGGCATTGGAGTATTTTTCAGGGATCTGAGCACACACACACTCTTTATGAAGAAGTCGTGGAACAGCTTCAGGAGAGCATTCCCATCTTATTGTGCAACTTGTAGAAGATATTTTCTCGGGGATTTTTTGACGTCATGGAGCATCTAGATGTCCACCTCCCATATGAGGCATTGCTTCGTGGACATGTACATTACAGATGAATGTATCAGTATGAGCGAGCCATGAAATATTTGAAGGGAAAATCAAAGAACCTTGCAAAAGTTGAAGGTTCTATAATTGTTGGAAGTTTAACGGAAGAAACTTCTCACTTCACATCGTACTACTTTCCGTCAAAAGTACGTACCCGGAAAAGAGCTCCAAGAAGATATGATGATGGTGGTATCGCGCCAACATATGCAGTTGCTGGTGTTCCAGACATCTTTAGCCAGATTGAGCGACTTGGTGGAAAATCAAAAGAGGTTTGGTGGTCGAGTGAAGAAGACGCTTATAGTGCACACACCTATATTCTACTCAATTGTGAGGATCCATTGATGCGTTATTTTGAAAGGTAATATATATGGACAATTCTAAACACATATAAGTATAAATTATATATATAATTGCCAAAGATTAATTAATATAAAATGTGATTTTACAGCCTATTTGTTTCTCAAGTCGAAGAAACATTCTCAGGTATATCCACAAGTGACGTAGACAAAAGGAAAGATCAACACTTTATTAAGTGGTTGAAGAATCATGTATTAACTCAAACTCTTAATTTTTTCAGGTCGATGAAACCTTTTTTTTTTGAATTAAAATGTTAAATTTAAACTAAAAAAAAGACCTTTACAAAATGTTTTTTGAATGTGTAAAGAGAACAGTACTAGAACGCAATATCTCAACCAGTAACTATGGAATACGTGTGAAAGGGGAAACATATTTCAACGGGATCTTGACGGAGATTATTGAAGTCAAATTCCCAGGGATATTGAAGCTGAAATGCGTCCTCTTCAAATGTGAATGGTTCGACCCCGTCGTCAACAGAGGTGTTCGGTTTA
>NW_013617613.1:0-9990 GCF_000695525.1 Brassica oleracea var. oleracea | reverse complement strand
AACAAATTATTTTTTTGCCATACATGAGCAAAATAAATTAATTTCTACGTTTTCATTATTTTTGCAGGTACAACAAATTCGAGCCTTTCATCTTAGCTTCACAAGCAGACCAAGTTAGCTTCCTTCCATACCCTCGGATGAGAGAATCGGGAATAAATTGGTTAGCCGTGATCAAAGTTACACCTCGAGGACGAATCATCAGTGGAGAAGAACCACTATTGCAAGAAGAACAGATAAATGAAGTCGAGGAACATGAAAAAGAAACTGATGACATCCTTCTCATTGATCCACATAATCATGAGTACGAAGATCTTACTGACGATGCCACAGACGAAGCAGTTGATGACGAGTTTAATGAAAATGATGATGTTTCTAGTGACGACGAGAATGTCGATGTATCCGATTGATGTATTTGTTTTATGAATAAGATGAGGGAGTTTGTTTTATGAATAAGATAATGTGGGGTTTGTTTTATGAATAAGGTAATGTGGGAGTTTGTTTTATGAATAAGCAAATGTGGGAATTGTGGTTTGGAATGGAAATAAAGATGGGGTTTGGAATATATGGGTTTGGGGTTTGGAATATATGAAGTAGAAGATAAGGAAGATGGGTTTGGGGTTTCGTATTTTAGGGATTTAAACATATTCCTCGTAATTTCCTCCTAAAACAACGAGAAAATAACGACGTAATTAAAAAATAAAGAACGCGGGACTCGTTAATTCCACGTAATCCGAAATCGTCGTAAAGACCTCGTATCCGGAAAACGCGGGCCTTGCTATTTCTTCGTAAAATAAAAACGCGGGCCTTGCTATTTCCTCGTAAATGAACGACCAATTTGGGACTACCGTTGTAATATTTGAAAAAAGAAGAGAAGAAAGATACTGGAGTCACAGGTGGGAAGAAACAAGGCGAGACCTACATAAATCTAGCCTTGTCTCCGCCCACATGTGTTCCTGTATCTTCTTCTCCTTCTTTTTTTTTCAAATCTTTCTAATTTGAGAAGCAAACTGGTGAGTAATTATCTCTGATTTGAGAAGCAAATTGGTGAGTTTATCTTTGATTTGTGAAGCAAACTGGTGAGTATTCATAGGAAATTTCGAAACGTCTTACGACCAATTAGGTTCGTCTCATTTCTCGTAAATAAAAAAGCGGGACTCGCTAATTCCTCGTAAATGAACGAGGACGTTACGAGGAAACCAAACACGGGCCTCGCGAATTCCTCGTTAAAGGGAAGATGGGTGTGGGGTTTGGAATATATGAAGTAGAAGATAAGGAAGATAGGGTTTGGGGTTTGGGTTTCGGATTTTAGGGATTTAAACATAATCCTCGGAAGATGGGGTTTGGGGTTTGGGGTTTAGGATTTTAGGGATTTAAACATAACCCTCGTAATGTCCTCGTAAAATAACGAGGAAATAACGACGAAATTAAAAAATAATGAACGTGGGACTCGTTAATCCACGTAATTCGAAATCGTCGTAAAGACCTCGTAACCGAAAAACGCGGGCCTTGCTATTTCCTCGTAAAATAAAATCACGGGCCTTGCTATTTCCTTGTAATTTAACGTGGGATTTACGAGGAAACAAAACGCGAGCCTTTGTAATTCCTCGTAAATATACGAGGACATTACGAGGATACCTAATCTCTTATATATACTCGCGAGTGCTCACACTTTCATTTCATCTCAACTTTCTCTCCACTTCCTCTCTATTTCGTAGCAATGGTAACTCTCTCTAATTCCTCTCTTATTTGATTAGTTTAGGATAGATTAGGTGGTTAGTGTAGGGAATTTAGATAAGTTTATTGATTTTATGTTAATTAGTGTTGATTAGGTGGTTAATGTAGGGAATTTAGTTAGATTTATAGAAATTGTTAATTGTAGAATTTGTTAATACCGTTGAGGTTAACTTCAAAGAATAAATTTTTTTGCAGGGCATTCGAAAGAACATGTTTACTTCCCATTACAAAGAGTTGTTCGGTGAGCCTGGTAGTCGTTTAGACCCGCCTTCTTTGGCTCCCGGTTCTTCTTCAGGTCCCGGTTCTTTGGGTCCGGAGACTGTCCCCAAGACTCAGTCTTCTCAGAGAGTCTCTCGGTCGCATTCTTCTAGTGCACCATCGGTTTCTCATGTGCCTCCTCCGATGGCTCCTCCGACGATGGCTCCTCCGATGCCCGCCGAGATTCATCCCGATTTGATGGTGCCTCCGAGTGTTCCTTACTTGCAGTACACTGTCGAGGACCATCTCGGTCAGCCAGGCAGAGAAAGTTTACCAGTCATAGACCCCGACCGACCAAACGGAACTTTGTGGTATGTTACATTAATTATTATTTTTTAATTCTTTTAAAATTCTTTTATAACATTAATAAATAATTTATACTTTAAATTTGTTTTTTTTCAGGTTTGGGGTTGACGGATGTCTTGCATCGGACGTAAACGACACGATCAAAGGTTACTTCTCCATGCCACATCCGAACTGGAAAAAGACGCCGATCTATGTCAGAAAGACGTGGTTCAAAATTTACGCTGTAAGTTTCTATTAATTAATTATATATACTTTAATTTTTTCATGATTTATATATATATTTATTTTTTAAACTAATTATTAATTTAATTTTTTTTACAGCAAAAATAACATTGGTCCATGGGGGTCAATGAGAGGGTGAGGAAAACGTTTTACGCGAAGGCGAAAGTTCGCTTGTTGGACACGGTCTCCAACTGGAAGGGTGACTGGATCGTGAAGGGATATGAGCGTGGCTCACCACGGATGTGTGGGATGACCTCACCCGTTATTGGCGGGATCCTGACGCCATTAGAATCGCCCAGTCTTGCTCTGCCTCCCGTAACACTGTAGATGAGCACGACTACGGGCCGATGCTTCACTCTACGTGCCAAAAACCCCACGTCGGTGTCCGTTTGGAAATGGTAATTAAATATTTTATTTAATTATCTATATATATATATTCTAACTTTCTTAAATGTTTTTTAGGCCAAAGAGACGGGACAACTCCTGTCTCTTTTGCAACTTTACGAGAGGGCCCACAAGAACAAGGCGGGCTAATTTCTAGATGGCAAGTCCTAGCAAATCTTCACCGACTTGGTTACTCGGGTTGACGACCGCCAGACCCAGCTGACCAAGCAGTTCACCGACGGATTACCCGTCACCTTATCCACACTTGAAGTGGATATGATTTACGAGGAGGTAAATTTTTTAAAATTTTAATTTTTTTTATAATTCATTTAATTTAACTTTAAATTTTTACTAACAATATTTATTTTTTGTTTTTAAGGTTGTCCCTAAGAAAAAGGGACGTACGTTGGGGATTGGTTCCGTCAACGATGTTCCGTGAGCGACATCGTCTTATGGTCAAAGACGGGATGAGGAAGTCACTGAGCTGTGTAACGAGTTGCCCTCGACAAATGCTCGTATGGGTAAAGTCGAGGGTTTCTTGGACGTTATAGCGGCCACAAATCTGGAATGGGAGTCCATGTTGAGGAACATGCGACAACAACATTCCATTCCAGGCGAGTCATCCGGCACACATAACGAGGTGGATGTTGCGAGGAGGAGTGAGGAATTCTACCAGGCGATGAACGACCCTTAGTTCTTTTTTTTCGGTTGTTGTATTATAAATTTAAAACTTATTTATATATAAAATATTTTCATAATGATTTTTATTTTAAATTATAATTTTATTAATAAATTAAATAATTTTAATTATTATTTTTAATTATATTTTTAAATGCTGTAAAATAAATAAATGAAATAAATTCGTAGCTAAATTACGACTTAATTTACGTGGAAATTTTACGAGAAAATGACGAGGAAGGTTAAACGAGTATTTTACGAGGAAATAATTTAGAGGTATTTATGTGTATTTACGAGGAAATACTTTCAAGATATTTACGTGTAATTTACGAGGAACACCTTTCGAAGTATTTACGAGGAAATATAGTGACCTCCTTACGTGGAATGATTACATGGTCTTTACGACGAAATGATGTACTTCTTCTTTACGACGAAATGTTTTCCTCGCTAAGTTACGACGAATTGGCGAGGAAATATGCGTTACGACGAATGAGTAACGACGAAACGTGTTTTCTCGCTAATTCCTCGTAAAGCCCTTTTTACGACGAACTCACGAGGAATTTCGCCATCGTTAATCTCATGTTTTCTTGTAGTGATATTCTAATATAATCGTGCACACAATCAAATAATTAAGCTGTCAGTTGACGAAATGAGTATGATCAATCTCAGTGGCTTATTATATGACTCATGCAAGTGACCTAGAATGCACCACAAAAAGTTCAGACTGGATGTTATCCTATGTGTATACACTCCTTTTTAGTCATGAATTAGCACGTCGGGCTATTAAATTCAACAAATTTATCATGTCGAACTTATATGTTCACATCATTTTACATGCTTTACATATACACGTAAATATAATTTTAATAGTTTTGAAAATCATAATTCATATTTAAACATAGTAAAATGAATGTGAATTGTTGAAAGAACATGCATACAAAAGGTGTTTCTATCTAATCATTATTTTAAGGGTTTATTTGCCCAATAACCAAATTCATAATACAAATTAGGTAGATGACGTTGATGTTGACATAATGAAGAAACTATCATTTATGCTATAATTTATCCGTTTATACTTTCTTTAATTACAAGTGACCGGTGAAAAAAAAAGAGATAACATACACGTTTTAAGGAGTGTACACATTAATAGATAACTTGTGTTTATTACCGCATACAATTTTAAATTAGATTAGTGATGTGATTCCATGAAATAAATAAGTGAATTAATGGTGTAGAAACTGAAATGAATTTAGTGCATAATGAAAATAAAAGATGGTTCTATTTCATATGAGAAATAGTATATGAGTTTATTATTCATTTTTGCTATATATTTTACGGTTACTATCAATTGATGATATTTACTCAACTAAAAATATATATATTTAAAATACATAATTTATTAATATCAATAACTTAAAAAGTTTTAAATATTTAAAAAAATTATATATGTTAGACAAAAATAAATGATTTTTTTTTTGAAAATGGATAAAATATTAAATAATTAATTAATGACATAAACAAACAGAAAATCTGTTGGTTAGTTTCCCACACGGGGTCAGGATTTACTCTGCTATGATTTACTGTTCAACACATGTCACTTATCGGACGACTCTTCTTATATTCCTTTGACTCACGGACATCAGTCAAATGCCTCGCGCTCTTGAATTGATTAATCAATGACTATTTAGAGAAATAAATAAGTTGATAAAAATATTAATTAAAAATATCTAAGTTGATTAAAAATTATTCGGAGTATAACTTTGTTTTCTAATTAAAACGGCTTATTATCCCAAAGTTTAATTATGTAAATTTATTTGATGGACACTTATACATTAGGCAACTTGATATTTTTCTCCTTACATTATACACTTGTTATCCTTTATGATAATTAAAACTACTATTTACGTACTAATGGGAATGATTTACGTACTGACGTACGCATATACATATGCTGACTGTTGTTACGGATGTGAGAAGATATAGATTAACAGATTGATAAACGATAAAGAAAGACACAGAGATTTAATGTGGTTTACTTCTAACGGCTACGTCCACGGAGAAAGAGAGTATTATTATTGATGGAGGCGAGTTTTCAGAATACACTTCGTGCTACATAATAAGGTAAAACTCTAAAGGTATATATATAAGAAAGCGTTTAATGAAACTTTCAATATTTCTCGGATTTTGGCAAGGAGCGCCCGCTCCATGCCAGATGGAACGCCCGTTCCATGTATTAGGGAACACCCGTTCTCTGCTAGGGATCGCCCGATCCATGACGTCTGGATCGCCCGATCTTTGCCAACTCACAGATTCAAGGCATATTTCAACAAATCTCCACCTTGACTTGAATCCTCCATCATCAAATGTATCATAACGAACTTCTTCATGCTCAGAATACAGATGTACCAGACTCTCTCTTTGCCTCAGATGTTCCGTCGAACTCATATGTCAGATATCCCGTCGGACCAGATGCTCCTCGGAACCAGATGCCCTCAATTAGGCCTGATGCTCTTTCGAGCCAGATGCCCCTTAAGGCCAGACGCCCCAACGGGCTAAACCATAAAAATGGTGAGATGAACATTCGCAGTGTACCGAAATCTGATAGGTTCATCTGAAGACATCACAAACCTTGTCATCACCTTTTTAATGTAGGTCTTCTATGACAAGAACAACTTCTTCTCCCTATCTCTGAAGATCTTCATCTTTAGAATCTTCATTGCTGCACCCAAATCCTTCATCTCAACTTCAGAACCCAAAAGCCCCACCTTCTTGATGTCACACATCTTCTCTTGAGCTATCAGCTTTTCATCAACATACAACACCAGGTAGATATACGAAACATTCTCCACCTTGCTCATGTAAATACAACAGTCATAAGGACTCTTGTCGTAGCCTAAACTGACCATATAGCTATCCAACCTCTTGTACCACTGCCCAAGAGACTGCTTAAGTCCACAAAGTGACTTCTAAACCTTACATACATAGTTTTCTTTTTCAGGAACTCGACAACTGTCCGACTGAGTCATGTATATCTCCTTCTCTAGCTCTCCATGAAGACACACTGTCTTCACATGAAATTGCTCAAGCTCCAAGTCCTGACATGCTACCAGCACTAGCAACACTCTGATGGAAGTATGGCTGACCACCAATGAGAATATCTCATCGGAGTCTACTCTCTCTCTCTCTGACTGAACGCTCTTGCAACAACCTGAGCTTTATACTTAACTTCTTCTGTCGATGATGCTCCATCCTTAAACTTGAAGACCTACTTGCATATAACATCCCTTCTCCCTAATGGTAATGTGATTAGATACAATGTATGATTCTTCTCATGAGACTCCATCTCCTCTTCCATTGCAGCAAACCATTTCCCAGACACATAACTTGAAATAGCTTCTCTGTAAGTAAACACCTCGCAAGTATCCACTTCCTCTACAACCTTGTAGTGCATGACCCACTATATCTTCAAACTGATATCTATCTGGTGGCCTGACATCAACTCTCCTTGGTCTCTTTCTAGCACAACTGTATTTTTTAGACCCAACAAGTTGATTTTCAGAATTAAAAGACTTTGGCTGATCGTCTGCCATCGATCGATCCTGGGTAATCTGACTGGATTTCACGCAGCTCAACCTGCTTGTCAAAACCATCTGATTCAGCCCAAAACCTCTTCTCCAAACTAGCATTTGAAAGTATGCACCTCGCTCTCTCATACAAAATTTGGTTCATTCTCTCTGCTACACCATTCTTCTGTGGTGTATCTCTGACTGTAAGATGCTTAGTAGTTGTTGCATCCTTACAAAACTGATTGAACTCTGATGAACAAAATTCCAGACCATTTGCTGAAACTGTAGAACCTTCCAGCAAATACAGAGTACCATGAATGAAACCTCTCAGAACCACATTTGAACCCCTGTAGACACTCAGAACTCCATCCCCACCTGAATATTTGAAACCTCTGCTATCCAAAGACTAACCGAGATCAAGTTCTTGGACATGGATGGAACATGTCTAACTCCGGTCAATGTGCAGACTCTACCACCATGTGCCTTGAGCTTTATAGAACTGATTCCTGCAACATTGCAAACAAAATCATTTGCCATCTTGATCTTGCCATCAATCACTTTTTCATACTCTGTGAACCATTCCCTCCTTGGACACATATGATAAGACGCTCATGTGTCTAGAACCCACACAACTATAGAATGTGTTTTCCATGAGCAACTAGAGCAATATCGTCATCAGACTTAGCTTCATTCTTTGCTACAGCAGCGGAATCAGCTTGCTTCTTCTTCTTAGGACAATCAGATTTTCAATGTCCATTTTCATTGCAATAATTGCAAGTATCATTTGGTTTAGGACCCCTTGAGAATGACCTTATGTCTTTTGACCTCCTGTCTTTCCCGTAGTTCTTTCCACCAACTACAAATAGCCCAGAAGCTTGGTCATCTGTACCAGAATTTGATGTCTTGTGACGCAACTCCCTGCTGTGAAGTGCCGACCTGACTTCCTCCAAACTTAATGTATCCTTACTCCCTATGAATGACTGAACAATGTTCTCATACGAGTTTGGTAGTGATACCAACAAAATCAGTGCCTCATCCTCATCCTCCACCTTAACGTCAATATTCCTCAGATCCAACATAATGGAATTCAGACTGTCAAGATGATCCTGAAGTTGTGTACCTTCCTGCATCCTCAGAGCGAAAAGACGTTGTTTTAAAAGTAGCTTTTTAGTCAGAGACTTCGTCATGTATAGACTCTCTAACTTCGACCACAAATCTGCTGCAGCATCAACACCAGAAACCTCGATGATGATCTCATCTGCCAGACTCAACAAAATCATTGAATATGCCTTCTCTTCAACAACCTTCATCCCAGCTGTAACAGGTTCAACCTTATTTCTTGACAATGGTGCCCAAAGACCTTGTTGCTTCAGCAACGCCTTCATTTTGATTTGCCAGAGACTGAAACTGTTCCTTCCTGTAAACTTGTTGATCTTCATGTTTATCCCAAACATCTTCTCACCAGATTGAACCCGAAGCTCTGATACCAGTTTGTTGTTACGGATGTGAGAAGATACAGATTAACAGATTGATAAAAGATAAAGAAAGATACAGAGATTTAACGTGGTTCATCCCTAACGGCTACGTCCACGGGCAAAGAGAGTATTATTATTGATGGAGGCGAGTTTTCAGAATACACTTCGTGCTACAGAATAGGGTAAAACCCTAAAGGTATATATAAGAAAGCGTTAAAGAAACTTTTCATATTTCTCAGATTTTGGCAAGGAGCGGCCGCTCCATGCCGCATGGAACGCCCACTCCATGTCGCAGAGCGCCTGTTCCATGTGTTAAGGAACGTCCGTTGTCTGCCGGGGATCGCCTGATCCATCACGTCTGGATCGCCCGATCTTTGCCAACTCACAGATTCAAGGCATATTTCAACAGTACCTACTCTCATATGGATTCACATTCGTGAGTGTGTATGTGTATACATATATACACTTATCTATAAAAAAAATATATAAGTATGTGTGTTAATATAAATATAAAGGCAGCGCCATGGTTCAAGTTTGTCTCCTGATAACTAGCCTGTCTCTCTAACTTTACCTTCTCTTCTTCTTTCTTAGAACCCTACATTACTCAATTAATGGCGATTTTACCGGAAAACTCTTCACACTTGGATCTTACTATCTCCGTTCCAGGCTTCTCTTCGTCTCGACCCTCCGGTGAGCCATATATACAATAACATATTATGTATATAAAATGATCATTACTAAACTATATATGCAAATATATATAGATGGAGGTTGTGTTTGGATTCTATTTTCGTGATGATTAGATTTTATCTTTTTAGTTTACAAAGATAATATAAACGAGATCTCACATATGAATAAGAATAACTATTCATCGCCATGTTTCTATAAAACGAAATTGATATTAATATTATATACTGTATATCTTTTCATCGTCTTATCTCTTTGATCTTGTTCAAATAAAATAATTCTCTCTTTGACAACGATATTCCGTTTGTTTGTCGTTTCATTTAAAATGTTATGCATACGATTAGTGTCAGATGAAGGAAGTGGCGGAGGAAGAGAGCAGCTAAAGCTAGACATGAATCAATTGCCGTCTTCGTCTGAAGACAATGAAGAACTCAGCCACGGTGGCTCTGCTCCTCCCCGCAAGAAACTCCGTCTAACCAGAGAACAGTCTCGTCTTCTTGAAGATAGTTTCAGACAGAATCATACTCTTAATCCCGTATTCCGGCATTCTCTACAAATAATATAAGTTTTCAGTTTCTTGAATATATAATAATTATATTAAAATATATATATTCCTCAATTTTTCGTAACACGTAGAAACAAAAGGAAGCACTTGCAAAGCATTTGATGCTACGGCCAAG
>NW_013617612.1:33636-34898 GCF_000695525.1 Brassica oleracea var. oleracea | reverse complement strand
GCCCAAACGTAACATATTAGAGTCAAGCCCATCTGACATGGCAAAAAAAAATGTTCTGTTTGGAGGATTATTTTTAGTGACGTGGCAGCTTAGATTTTCAAAATATGCTGCTTTTAGTATTGTGATTGGTAATACTGTGTAACTACAATAGCAAATAACAAAATTAAACTACAAAATAAAATTTTTTGAAATCATGAAATATCAATTATTTGAAATAATTATCACTATATTTAGCGTATTATTTGGTATAATATAAAATATGTACTCCGTCTGTTTCATATTAAGTGTCGTTTTAGACTTGTGCACACGGATTAAGGAAACAATTAATTTTGCATGTTTTCTATATAAAAACACAATTACCTATACACCTAACCATATTTCAACCAATAGAAAAAAAATAACATAATAAAATTAATAAATTTTGCATTGAAAACCGAAAACGACACTTATTTTGTAACAAAACTTTTTCTCTAAAACGACACTTAATATGAAACGGAGGGAGTATGAAAAAGCTAATTTTATCGAGTTTGGTAACAAATAGTGACATCCTCTCTCAAAAATCTATACATTATTATTTTCTTGATTTTCCACTATTAACATTTGGCTAATCCACCCAACTTTTTTGATAAAAATTTCAATTCATTCAGAAAAAGCCAATCATATTTCAAAGTAAGAGAAGATCGACCTGTGATGGTTTGTCCCTACACAATATCCATACGCTTGTCCATTACAATTTTAACACAAAATTTCCATGATACATTATCCATTTAGTATATTGGAATGTACATGATGTAATGTCATCTTGTTCACATGGATTACTTCGAGAATTTGGTATCACTACAACAAAACAGCGGTATTCTGACGGACATTCCGACGGAAAATGAAATCTTCGGAATATCCCGAGGAATTTCCGAGGATATTCTGGGGAAACACAAAATTTGGTTTCCTCGGAATATACCGACGGAATTCCGAGGAAATATTAATCCGTCGGAATATTCTTATAGAATACCGAGGAAAAATGTATTCCTCGGAAAAAACCGAGGAATTCCGAGGATATATTATAGCCGTTAGAGAGCCGTTGGGGGATTTTAAAAATTCCGAGGAAATTCCGTCGGAATTTCCTCGGTCTGTCGGCAGGATTTCAACTATAAATACAAGCACCTCTCTTCCTCTTCATTCACTCCATATCTTCATCCTCCGTCTTACTCTCTTTACACACGAATTTGATTCATAAAAAATATGTCTTCTTCAAATTATTTTCG
>NW_013617612.1:29580-30412 GCF_000695525.1 Brassica oleracea var. oleracea | reverse complement strand
TTTTTTTAATTTACAGGTCTCATGATGATCAGACCCGGCCTCGACAGCGTCGTGGTCGTGGTGGTACGGGGAGCCAGTCTCGGGATTCCAGCCATTTTCAGGATTCCCCTTCGCCCCACAGCTCCTACCATTCATCTCCCTCTGCTGCACCCGCCAGTGGCGGAGCCACATTGAATAACAGGGGGGCAGCTGCCCCCAACTCATTTTAAAGATTCAGTGTAAAATATTGACTAGTTTTCAATTTGCCCCCCTATTTTCTAACAAACCTATCCTTAATTCTATGCATAATTTTATTTTGCCCCCCCACAAATTTTTCTCTAGCTCCGCCCCTGGCACCCGCTCCTGCTCCTCTTGCTCCCGCTGCTGCACCCGCTCCTGCTCCTCCGGGTCCTCCGGGAATGATGAGAGTTGCGGAGTTGGTTCGACAGCCCAGTCGTGAGCATCTTCCCTATCTCACTCCGTATCCACATGGACGGGGTCAAACATGGTAATTAAACATATTTTTTTTTTTTTAAATTTGATTCATTATTAACCGTTTGTTCTTTTTGTTAGGTTCAACCGATCCGGGAACGGGATCAGCGCATGGATCAACCGTATGATGTACTCGGCCCTCGACAGGGGACATCCGACTTTCACTCACTTCCCTACCGACAAGCAGCATCTGTGGTTTCGTCAGTTTGCGGTAAGTATTCTAATTTTTTACTTATATTTTAAATCTTTAATATAATTTTTCTACTAATTGTTTTTTTTTTCAGCAAGAGTTCAACTGGAATTCCGATGAGACGCTCTTTATCTATCACCACTTCGTCCATAAAGTTATGGACAACTATGG
>NW_013617612.1:25283-28451 GCF_000695525.1 Brassica oleracea var. oleracea | reverse complement strand
TTTTTTTTAAATTCCGAGGAAATGAACCCTCGGAATATACCGAGGGACATGTTCCTCGGAATATACCGAGGGACTCTTGTTCCTCGGAATTTTCCGAGGATTCATTTCCTCGGAATTTTCCGATGAAAATTCCGAAGAACATTTCGTCGGAACTTCCGAGGTAAATTCCGAGGACGTTCTCTCTCGGTATATTCCGAGGAGATTTCCGACGAACTGGTGGTCCTCGGAGTTTCCTCGGAAATTTGTTTCCTCGGAATTTCGTCGGAAAATTCCGAGGGATTTCCGAGAAAAATGGAACTTCCGAGGAGTTATTTCCGAGGACATGTTTTGTCGGTATGTCGTCGGAATAACGTTATTCCGACGACATACCGACGATTTTTTCCCTCAGTATGTCGCTGTTTTCTTGTAGTGTATGCATTTTTCCTATCACAACCATTTAAATTTAGTTACATATTATGCTTGTATAGTTCAACTTATTCAAAAATTACTCATATAACATCGTATATTCCAATCCACAGAGATAGCACAAAAAGACCAAAAAAAACCTTTCTCTAAAATACAAATCTCTCTCTAACTCTCTCTGCCTTCTGCCTTCTCCAATTACCTCTGGTGTGCGGGCCTCTGTGCCGTTGCCGTCGGTGGTCTTTCTTTCCCTTATTCTTCTCTTTCCTTTGTATTTTCCCACTGTTCTAAAATACAGTCAATTTGTAAGTTACATACGTTGTCCAGGCGCTTAACGGTCAACCACTATATTGTTTTTACTTGTACAGTTAAATAATACGCTGGTCTTTCTTTCCCTTATTCTTCTCTTTCCTTTGTATTTTCCCACTGTTCTAAAATACAGTCAATTTGTAAGTTACATACGTTGTCCAGGCGCTAATCGGTCAACCACTATATTGTTTTTACTTGTACAGTTAAATAATACGCTTGTTCACAAACCCACTGAATCCGCATTAATATTTTAAAATTGTGACGTGAACATTAAAAGCCTAGCTAAAGATAGTTAACATCGTTTGGAGTGCTTGATTTATTAAGCTCTTGCTAAGCTTCATTTTTTTTACATAAACTGATGTGGGACACACATATTTCACATCCTTCATGAATTCTAAAACTAAATCAGCCAAAAATATATATACACGTGCAAAAATATTCTAATATACAACCTAACAAGAATTATAAATTTGCTTAACTTGGTGTTTATACAATAGTTTTGACTTTATATCATATATAATTAGCATGTATACATTTTTTCAAAAGAAAATATCAATCGTATATACTTCGCATAAATGTCCATATATACGTTTATATTTATACAGCTATCAAATGTCCGACTAGCGTATAGGTATTTTAGAACACTGATTTTCTCCTTCCTTTGTCTCCTCCTGATATTTCAAAGTCCTAGATGTTATCAGATCGAAATTTTACAGATATGGCTCTGGGTCTGTTTCTTCTTGAAGTCTCCTTCGCCTGAAGTCTAGATGAAGTCTTGGAGAAGGGAAGGTGGTCGGAGGTCGGTTTTTGGATGGTGAGAAATGGGTCAAGATTCTCAGATTTTTTTTACTCTCTTTGATTTAAAATTGGTGGTTCGTGGAGTCTTTTGGCCTCTTCTAATGTGGCTCTGCTCGCCGGTGTGGTGCAGTGGGTGTTGCCATGTCTCCATCTACCTTGGTGTCTTGGTGACGGAAATGCTAGTGTCTGCTGACAAGTCGGGCCTTTGTGGTTTCTTTTTACTAGGACTTGCGTCGGTTTCAACACTTCTGGTGGTGTTAGGAGGATTTCTCTGACGGAATGTGAAGCTTGACCTCTCTGGTTTGGCGCATGGAGAAGTCTGGTACTCAGGCAATGCCAAACCATTGGTTTCTACGTTTCTTTGGACACTTGCTTCCTTGGTTTCTCTCGGTGGTGGCCCTTTTGTCGGATATACGCTCTCCCACTTTGGGTGGTTGAGTATGGTTCATTATTGTTGTTGTCACCAAGTTACCGATTGACTCATTGCTTTGTGAAGGGAATCTATTTCCAGTTCTTAGGGATAGGTCACGTGTGGAGCTCTCAGAGTTTCCGTGAGTCATGGTGGCTCCGGGTCTCTGTTGTGACTGCATGACTGTAATAAATCATCTCAACGTCGGGATGGTCTCTCGGATCTCATCGGCAGATTGTTCTTTTTCTCTTCTTGCATGTACTTTCAACACGACGAGTATAACATTTTTTTTTCAGCCTGATTTTGTGTCAAGGGGTTTGGGACTCAGGTATGGTCACTCGCCCTCCTTGATGTGTCCATTGCAAACTCCAGTGAACACGATAGTTACTATGCATAGTAGAAAATGGATGTTTCGTTCTCCACACCCAGATTAACCCGGACTTGAAGACAAGGGATCTCATCGGAAGGAGAAGTCAGATTCGGAGTTGCGCCCACAACTTGAAAATGTAGTCTTGTGGATCCAACCTAAAAAAAAATTTGTGGTTGCACCGAATTTTATTCAAAATACTTGTAATCTCCCGTGTAATATTGCCTTTAAGGGTTTAATCAATGAAAATATATGTTAAAAAACATCGTCCACAGCTTAGCATCTAAATAGGTTTTTATTTTGAACTTAATTTTTGGACACTTAAAACATATTTTTTTGTAATACTAGAGTCGGCCCGCCCTACGAGCGGGATATGATTTATTTGTGATCTAGATTATTGTTTTCTTATATAATTTTGTGGTTGGTATTTTAGGTTCATATTTGCAAGAGATGTGAATGAAAGACACAAAAAAAGAAGAAAAAACTCAAGAAAATGGTTCATGTATCTTTTGTTTGTAAGTAATTTTTGTTTTGACTTTTTGCGACGACAATATTGTTATGTCATTGTTAAATAATTTGTATCTAACAACTAATGTATACGATTCTTTTTGAGATTCTCGCCAGTTGTAAGGCCCACTACAAGAAAACAGCGGCATACTGAGGGAAAAAATCGTCGGTATGTCGTCGGAATAACGCTATTCCGACGACATACCGACAAAAAAAGTCCTCGGAAATAACTCCTCGGAAATTCCTCGGAAATTTCCGACGGAATTCCGAGGAAATGAATTTCCTCGGAATATTCCGAGGACTTTTTTCGTCGGAAATTCCTCGGAATATTCCGAGGAAGATGTCGTCGGAATATTCCGAGGGATACACTTCCTCG
>NW_013617612.1:0-22835 GCF_000695525.1 Brassica oleracea var. oleracea | reverse complement strand
TAGGTTCAACCTTGTGCCAAGTAAATTATCATATTGCATCAAACATGATCATGTTTAGACTCAACCACATACCAAGTGAATCTCTATGGTCTAATATACATAAGAACTAAACATGGATACATAAGACTAATATACATAAGGACTAATCCCAGATGATAGATCTGTTAATTCTTGAGAGGTCTACTACTTGAAAATGCATGGTTTCCTCAGAACACATCTTGTAAATAGATGACAGCAATATACTCAATAACATAGGCAACTGTCACAAAGTAACAACTTGCAAGATTAAGATAGATAAAGATTAAAAATTCACAGCGAGACAAATGAGATGTACGTACATACAAACACAAACAGAATAATTCTGATTCTCCAATGGTTCAACATGATTTCAGACTCAATTTTTTTTTAAGGCTTTCTGCATCTCTTCGATAACCAGTTAACTCCAGTATTATCTGACTGGATTCCAGGTAACGAAACTGACTCCAAATCCAATTCTACAACGTACCGGTATGGGTTAGACGCAATCAAGACATGGCTAATCGAGTCATGTCCCTTCCAGTGTTTCTCCACTCCGACGGAAACTTACACACCGTGAAGATTCTTCAAACCGTCTTTTCCTCCAACATCTCCGGCCAACTACATTGAGGCTTATTTATCAAACGACTTGGAGTGAAACATTAAGAGGGATTCATACCTGAGGAGGGAGGAGTCGGGACTGAGCAGTTGGCTTGATAAGAACAAACTAAACGAATGAAGGCTTTTAGAAGTGATGACGTATTAGGAGGTAGATTGATTTAGAAATTGTGAGGATGATGCTAAGGGGATGGAGCCATACCTTTTTATAGGTGAGAATCACTTGTTTGACGATTAAACCACAGTCGCCGTTACAGAATCTCGACAGTCTCTGCGTAGATCGACGACGAACGAAGAACACGGAGGGGAGCAGTTGATAGGGCTTCCGCAGAAGACTGTCTCGATGGGCCGCAGCGCGTAACGAAGCCCAACAGCGAAGTTTAGTGAAACGGTGCGGATCCTATGTGTCTTCACTACAGGGATCCTATTTCCAAACTGGCATCCTAGCTGGCATCATTAGGAGAGATTAAACTCTTCTTTATATAAAGAGAGATGTTTATATATAATAAACTTGTCTCCGTAAATATCCCAGTTTTTTACATTCTCACAATAAAAATAGCAAACAAAGACATTTTTTTAACCCAAAAGTTTAATTTATCGATTGTTCGTGATAACTGATCCACCATATTCATCCACATGAGACAATTTCGATTTAATAAGTTTGAACAGCGTGTAAAATGCCTCCTTTTGTTAGAAAACTAAAAAAAAAATATTCTTTTACAAACTATTTCCAAAAGTGCTTGGGAGTGCAATCAGGTACTATGCATTTCATAAACAAACAATTATTTAGTGAGTAAAATCGTTTATAAAATGTTTGAAATCAACTAACACGATTAGACTAGTGGCACTTAAGAGATAATTACAATACGGTGAATTTGCGGTTCGGATTCGGTTGGCCATCACAAAATTTACGAATGTTAACAATACTGGAGCCCACAAATTAGTCAGTTAATTTCAGTTGCCGAACACTATGGTTAATTTAAAAAAAAAAAATTGTTCGAGTCCTCGTTCACTTATGAAGGATATACCTTCAAAACTTGTTACTGTAAGTATTTATATTGTTTTTTTTTGGTGTAAAGTATTTATATTGTTGCATAGTGTAAATATTATATGTTAAATTATATAAGAAATCATACCTTAATTTTTTTTTCAAACCTTAAATTCTTAGACATAGTTTAATTGTTTTTGGCTGATAAAAGTTCTGTTTCTAATCAGAATTGCATTTAACTATACATATGTGTGATGTAATATGAGTGTTTAACGACATGCGCAAATAAAAAGATAGTACCCTACATGCTCACCAAATTTCTCTAATATCCATAGTGCCATTTTATATTGATATTTGATCTTAATCACATCGTAGGCGGGAGTTTGATATACTTTTATTGTGTTTACATTTGTACAGATTCCAATCTTCCTATCATCAACATAAACTTGCTAATGAACGACTGTCACTGCAGTTTGATAGTAATCGGAACTGCTTTATCCCGTGATAGGAAATATATATATATTTTTTAATATGATATATTGTTAAAGAATATGAAATGATTCCTCATATTACCTTCGGATGATTCCAACGTGCTTGTTATTACTTTCTTTTCTTTTACCGTGCACGCATATTACCTTCACATGGTTCCAATATGCAATCCCAGTTTTTTCTTACAATTAACTCACTTATTAAATTAAAAATAAATAGACAACAAGTGTTTTCTCCTTTGGAAGTATCACAAAGGTCCACGCGCATTAGATTTGTGAGTGACAACACACACAGTGACAGAGATACACATCTATATGTGTATATTTTTTGTTTGACATACACTTGTGTTTTTCTACATGTGTGTGGAAAATATCAGCATATATGCAAAATGTAAATGGTTAGTAATATAGTGGGGGTAGATGGAGACTATGGTCTATGGTATATAGTACATCTAATTAACTACTGCCACCTTAATCCTACATTTGACAAAAAGAAAGTTTCTGCTGTTTCTTCTCTTATTATAAAATGATCTAACAACCAAAAAAATGGAGAAATAAAGATTTTATTCTTTACCTTTGAAGAAGCCAATAAACTAATTTGAAACCGATTAAAAATCAAGTTACGCAATCAATCAACTTTAGTTTTGGATTCTACAAATAAGAAACAAAGTTTCTGGTGATTTTATCATCAATTCTAAACATCTTCTTTATATTATATAATTTTGACATATAAATCAGTAGAAAATAAGATCAACAACACTAACTGATAATTCCTAAATATAAATCGTATTTCGATGTGGATTGTGTATATAAATATAGATATTGTGTTGAATCAGCTAAGTTATAGGCATTTGAGAACTTATGTTGATTTTGATGGTACTAGATTTTGCATGCGCTTGGCAAACAACCTTGGGATGGTCTGTTTCAAAACATTCAATCTATAAACTGTACTAATCACGAAAACATCAAAGCTTTATGCACTTTCGGTTTATCTAATTTTTGGTTACTTTTATATAAACAAGAGACTTGCAACATGTTATACGAAGAAATCTAATTTTCTACTAGTTAGAAACTTGGGAGTTTTTGGATTGGAAGACTCGAAATGATTGGATAAGTGTTTCAATTCTTCTAATATATGTCTTAGGTAAAATTTAGTAGTTTGACAATATCGACTCATGTCTATATTTAGTCAAATATCAATTGTAAATGATGCATAATGCATGGGAAACATATAATACACTATGCTTATTGTTAATCTTAAATTTTAAGGCAGTGACACCTACATGACATCTATATAATATACTTCTAATTTCGTAAATTACCTAACTAAGTTGAGTTAAATTTTTTTTTTGCTAAAGATTACAATGCATGTTGACTCCTAATTAATGAGTGATTTCCCCCCGTAATTATATTAATTTTTTCAGATATATAAGTACAGCGTATTAATTAGTTTAGGAAGAACTATAACTATGTGAGTGTGGCCCATGGAATATGGTTCTCAAATTATTAGGAAGAAAATTCATTTGTGAATGGGTAAAGGCAAACCAAAAGATACTTATTCGCTACCAGAAAAAAACTTTAGTTAGTACCTACAAAATCAAACAAGCCTTTTTTCTTACTCAATATGTCCAATGAGCTGACCAATTTCCACCAAACTTATCCCTACTATGTCCCCCAATTAAGTAATTAATTATCTTCTGCTAAAATATGAGCTAACATTATCTTTCAAGTCTTTGACAAAAAAAATATGAGCCAAAACCAAATAATAGTAGAAAGATAGCCTTGTCATGATTGTCGCAGCAGAGATGGACTTCCTCGCTCGATCACATCTACATAATATACTTTAAAAAAAATAAAGTGGCTCACTAGACCACTTATCACGTGTCGTTCGTTCTAAGCCGCTCGGACGATTGGTGGTTGCAACGTGCATTTCGTGATTTTTCTTACGTAGTTGACGTGTTACTATTATCTATATTTATCAAATTAGTTTATTTTCTATTTATGTCCATCCATATGATATATAGGAAATTGGTCGGTCCTATTGGTCAGTATGACTATAAAAAAAACACTAATCAGTTATATAACTTATTTTTCTAGTATGCATATACACAGCTTCATTTTTGTATAATAATTCTATTTTATTTCTTAACACAACTGGAAAAACTTAAAGGAAATAAAAACTAAAACTTCCTAATAATTATCTGTCAAAAGTTATTCGTGGTTCTTTGATATTCATTCACCCTTTGCAAATAATTTTTCTTTTTAATTTTAAGGAAGGTGAATCTGTTTCTTCTTAGATTTGTAAGATTATTGATGAAATTGTATATGTGGGATTTTTGAGAGTATTTTGTGATCGAAAAATTTCTCCCAAAATTCCAACTTTTCTGCTTCAAAAACCGCCTGCCGTAGTTACAGCCGATGAGGTGAGGAGCATCACCCAGGCCGAAGACTTTGCGGCTCTGTGCATCCATCTTCTCAAGTTGAGATTTTTCATTGAGTGAAGATGAAACTTAAAAATCTGTAAGTTTCGATTTTGCGTTCGAAGACGAGGAAAGAGATGCACAAAGAATATATTTCTATACTATTTTATAGAACGGGCTAGATTGTCTTTTCTTCAAATTTGACTATTCTTTTATTTTTCATGTTTATTAATATATAATGTACTATTTACTATGTTATATTTCATTCGATGCTTGAAAAAGAGGGTTCAATTTTGTTTGTTGTTGTTTCATATTCTATTGATATAAGTTTTGTATTGATGCATGTATGTGTTTTATATTGATGTGTATATGATTTTGTAAAGAGAAATATCATATTAAACGTAAATAAAATATAATTTATTATAACATCAAATAAAACATAATACTATGTGATGTTGAATATAATGATACTCATACAATGATGTCTTTTCCACCTTTTTCTCTAATGTCGTTAATCTTCATTTATTTTTATTCAGTCAATCTTAATTTGGGGTCAACATTAACTTCTTCTGTGCAATCATAGACATTTTATAATTTCACCAATATGTATTATTTTATATTTATTTTGTTTCATTCTATTTGGATTTAAGATTTATATTTGAATTTGGGGTTTATAATTGAGTTTAGAGTTTAGTGGTTAAGATTTAGGGTTTAGTATTTGGAAGGTGGAAGTTGAGATTGAGGTTATCATTAACTTTTTTCATGCAATCATAGTCATTTCATAATTTCACTAATATGTACTATGCTACTATTTATTTTGTTCTATTTTATTTGAGTTTAAGGTTTATATTTTAGTAATGCTTAATATCATGTACTATTCATATTTTGATATTTGGGTTAGGGTTTATATTTTTTTAGGGTTTAGTGATTAGTTTTTTGGGTTTAGTTTATGTAAGGTTTGAGATGAAGTTTAGGGTAAGCACTACCTCATTCCATGTAATCATGAACAATTCAAAATTTGAACAATATATGCTATGCTATTTCGTTTGTTACTATTCTATTTTAATAATGATTCATATATACAATATGCATATTTTGATATTATGGGCGAATGAGGTTGACATTTGGGCAAACATTACCACATTCCATGAAGCCATAGCCATATCAAAATTTGAGGTAGACGGTAGATTGTCGGTAGATTGCAACTATATTTTTAAGTTTTCTATTCTACAAGCGTCATGTAGAATAGAAATGCATATGCTTAGTATTTTGCAATTTGGGTTTACTTTATGGAATATTTGAATTGATATAAGATGAGAGTTTATATTTTCGTGTAGAGTATAGTGATTATTAAATATGGTTTAGTTTATGGAATATTGGGGTTGCAATTGGATTATGGTTCATATGGTTTATTGATTAGTTGATAGAGTTTTGTTCATATTCAAAGAAATTGGGGTTTTTATTGGTGTTGGCGGTTTAGGGAGTTGTGTATGTTTAATTTAAGGAAGTTTTGGTTTACATTGTATTAGGGTTTACATTTCCGTGTAGTGTTTAGTTCTTAGTTGATGGGCTTTAATTTATTCCGGGACATATACTATTTTGCCATATAGAATAGCAAGTAACTTCTCTTGTCTGTTAGTTAACATAAGTTATGTAATGCGTACAACTTTTATGTACTCGTGTCGCATCATTTTCTTACATCTTATGTGTTAATCAAAGTTGGACTACACGTTTATATAGTTATATGTCACAAAACAACACGTCGCATATTTTAGGAATTGCAACTGGCAACCATTTACATGAAAGGACAGAATCGGAGAGAATAATTATGTTAAAATCAGTGCTACTCACTAAACGCATGATATATTGTATTCATTTGGACTGCGGGGAAGCCGCGGCCTATATATAGATGCTAACGTATTTTGCAAAAAGAACATGAGTGTATTTTTATACAAGTATCGGAAAAAGGACACAAGTGTTTTCATACAAGTATCAGAAAATAATATAACTACAGTAACCAAGAAGGGGAACATAGTCTTAACTAATTATTACAGTTAAAATAAGTTTTATAATCACAAAATCATATATCAAAGCAGATATTTATTACAATTAAACTATGCTACGAATTATATAGACATGGATATAGAAATAGACGCATAGATATTAAGGCACTAGTTTAACTAAGTGGTAGTATTCTAGTGGCAATCTCTTAGAGCTTGGTGTATACTCACATCAGTTTTAGATTCGATTTCTCCGTGGAAACTAAATTATCATTACTTAGCCAGTCTGGACTTGAGGTTCAGCCCAAATAGTTAACAAGGTAGATCGTAACAGATGATTCGTTCATCCACTGACATTAGTTGAAAGGTTCGAAACTCGAATCATGCAGTGTGGTAGCCGATCTATTCTATAGCACTAAGTGTGTTTCTTCCGAAACCGACCGGATCAACCAATAGAGTATATAAAAAAATACTAGTCATCAATGATTATGAATAAACTATTTAAACAATCGTATAATTTAGATCACGAAAGAAAAAAATCTATTTCATATTTTCCATACCCAAAATATATATAGGACCAAGTTACTACATAAATGACCAAGTTGTAATAAACAGAATGTAGCCACGTATAAATATCAAGGTATATGAGTTCTCCAAAATCATGAATAACTATTCATACTCATTAATTTGATCATGCACAAACCATTTATGGACGTGTTGTTACAATAGAGGTTAATGTAGCCACATTTAATCCAAGAAAAATAATTCTTTAACAGAAAAAATGTAGCCACGATTTATAAAGTCACTTTGATATAAGTATTCTAAAGCTACGAGCCTAACTAAGACTAAGCTAAGCTGAAGTCTTTCTTAAATACTTCAATTAAATATGGAGTTGTTTACATATTAGGTTACTTTTCCTGTTTTGTTTGCATCTTCACATGCTCTGGACTTGAAGAGTACTTTGTAACTTACTTTATCATTTTCTCTTCCAAAAAAGCCTCTTCGTTGGACGGGATGGACTTCGTGGTTAAGAAATAAGGGTCGAAGGAACTAGGTTTGAGTATCTAGTTAGATTGTCCGGTTGCAATTAATGGGTAGGTGCATGAGATAGTGGGCCTTATGGCGAGCCTTTAGATTTAGTTATTTTTGAAAGGGATCAGACGGCTATTGTTAAAAGAAGTACATCGCTACTAAAAGCAGTAACATAGATTTATAATTAATATGTGTCAGATTTACGAAGCTCTGAGCTTTTAGCACAGCCGATAGATTTTTTTATTTTAAGATTGATCTAATGGTTGGTGTCTAAGCCGTGGTTAAGGTAGTTGTGGTTGAATTGTGTGCGGCAGGAAGCAGTTGTGGTCATGAATTTTGATGTAGTGAAAGGCATGGTTATGGACACATAACTGTCTGTGGTTAGTGAAATTAGTTGACAGGAGTTTGGACAATGGTGTTGGTATGCCCAAAATTTGTGGTCATGATAGTTATGGTTTAGTTGTGTTTGGGAGTAAATGTTCAATCGTCTCTTCGAAAACCTGTGGATGTGGGCATGAATTGGATAGTGTTGTGGATGTGGTCGACAATTTGATAGACAATAGTGGTTGTGGTCACTAAATTGTTATCCACTAAATTACAAATAAAGCTATTTTCTTTGAAACTAGAAACGAGCAATCCAAAAGAGAGAGACAGAGAAATTAATTACTTGTAAATGAGTACGAGAAAGACCGAGCAATAAAGAATTCTGTTTTTTCAAAGACGTAAGCGTTGACAATGTCTTGATTAAGAGCATCGATTTGAGAATGAAGAGCTTTAATGGTTTCTTCCATCAGCTTCTCAATGCTCGCCACTTGTAGCTTAACCTCCACGTTCTTCCTCTCTGCTTCACAATCGCGGTTTGTTCGTCGAATGCTTTCACCTCTGTGGAATGCTTCACGCTCACGAGCTTCTTCTTGATCTTACTGTCTCTCTTGTCCATGAAGTTTCCAAACGGCCAGTAATAAACCTTGTTGTCAATAGAGAAGGAGAGACAAAAGTGGATTATGGTTTGTTAAAATTTTTTCCAGATTCTACACTTTGCCGTCAGTTGATAAAGAATTAGTATGTAGTTACTTATGATTGTTTCTCGACAGAAAAGCAAAGAGTAAAGTAGAAAATTGGATATAAATAAAAAAAATGTTTAATTGATTAAAAAGAAATATTTGGTTTGTTTAGTTAAAAGGGCATTTCAGAAAAATCACAACAAAAAAAGTATTTCACAAGTTGAAAGTATGTCCAAGTGTAAATAGAGGATGAGAAAATATCTCATATTGTAATTTTTTCTTAAATATGTTGTATCTCAATGAAAACGTTCACAAAAAAAAAACGTTCAAAGAAGTGGAGATAGGTCTATAATTCACATAGTAAAGAGAAGATCACTGTATGCAAAAATTCTTTTCTTTCTTTTTCTTTGTCAACTTAGTCCAAAATTCTTAAATTATAAAAGAAAAAGGGTCATAAAAGAAAAGGGTTCATAATAGAAGACTTTCGTTGATATTTCCTACCACGTACATAGAACTCATTATTTCAAACATAAAGTCATACAAATTATACAAACCCAAGAATATAAGTAAAACTAGGAGTTTTCATGTGTAGAGACAATAATTTTAATAGTTATAATGTTTTTTTTTATTTGGTTTACATTTGATATTATTATTTTTATATTTTCATTTTATCGGTTTGAAAAAATCCTAAATATATTTTTTGTATTGTTTATCTCTATTTGGTTTAACTCTTTTATTTTGAGCTTATTTAAATTTCAATAGAGTTTAAATTACATTTTATTAAAATAACTTTTTGAATGTATATTATATTATATTTCAATAATTATTTCTTAGTTTAATATGCTTTATTCTATAAGTATATAAATTTTAATAAATTTTAGATTTTTTTTTATTTTAGTTAAAATATATTAAACTGGCAAAAATAGTATGTTATATAATCTAATGAACAGATAAATTTCAATAATTTTGATCATTAACTATCAATTTTTTTTATTGGGACGCTAAAGAGAGTAAATATGGATCATGGCTCTGGCGCAAGTTGTTAAAACTTAGACCCATTGCTTATGATTGTTTCAAGTATGAGGTTAAAAATGGACATTCTGTTTTCTTTTGATCTGATAACTGGTTAGGTCTGGGCAGAGTTATAGACATCATAGGGGATGTTGGGACAAGGTATCTTGGAGTGAATCAGGAAGCTACTCCCTCAGAAGCGGTCCACAACGCAGGCTGGAACTTGAGGGCGAGAGGCAGTAGGGTTTTTTCTCTGATTTACCAAAAGATTCAAGCATTGCCAACGCCAGACTCTCTGTCTGGTCCTGATATACCATTATGAAAGCATGGAAGTGATGACTATAAACCAGTTTTTTCTTCGGCAAAGATATGGGAATATATTTGCATAAGCAAGGATCATGTCTCATGGCACAAACTCGTTGGTTTTCACAGGGTATTCTTCGTCAGTCTTTTATGATATGGTTAGCAATTAAAGACAGGCTGTCTACTGGTATTAGGATGAAACTTTGAGGAATTATTCAGGGTTGTATCTTCTGTGGCTAGAGAGATGATAGAACATAAATAATTTATTCTTCGCTTTTCCCTTCACATTTGCTCTCCGGACGAATGTTGCAGGACGACTGCTTGGGACTTTACTCCGGATTGGAATGATACAATCATAAGACCGCTGATTCGCTCTTGGGATAATCTTGACACATGCCAAAAATGGGTATAATTGTACAGAACAGTTAGATTTCTATTCAAAACCTTTTTTTCTTATAATAATAGTAAAAGTTCTAAAAATATATAAAATGAAGAAAATATTCTAAATAAGATAAAAGAAATATGAATTCAAAAGAAATTACATAACCTTACGTTTTATTCACGTATAACTCACATTACATTTAACTAACTTTTATATATTTCTGAGGGAATTTTATGTTTATAATATCAAACATATTAAGAACACATATTTTATGATAAATTAAATATAAAATATATATTTTGAAAAAAAATTGAGAACTTGAAAAGAGTTAAATCTTTTTTCTTTTTCTTGAAAAGACTTAAATCTCATTGAAATGTTTGTTGAAAATAGATTTGGACCGACTCTCTTTTTTGTGCACCGACTCTAGGTTCATCTATAATAGATGTTTAGTCACAGAGACATATACAAAAGATATCTCCTTGTCAGATACCAAAGGTAACAACAGAAAAAAAAAAATCGAATGTTAGTTTGAGATATACAGATTCACTGCTTACAATTCTAGAAGCGTAGACGAATCTTGTCTCAAGCTATAAACTTAGAAAGAAAACATAAGAGCATAACTGCCTGTATATATATTTTTTTCTTTTTCTTTTTTGAAAGCTTTTGCCAGTATATTTCATTTTTGTAATTATCGACATTTATTTTTTTGGTATCCTCTCACAGGTCACTAGACAGTGAAGTGTTGTTGTAGGAGAATCCATGTCGAGAGTAGCTTGGTTTTCACATTGAAAATCACTTTAACTCGTTCATGCCAGCGTGCAATAATTTTTTTGTTTCAAATTGAGTTGGAGACAAAACTAGTTAGGAACTCAAGTTACTCAACAGTGTCATTAATTCATATTTGGATGGTTTGGCACCCTAGAACAAATCAACGATAATAAGGAATGAATTTGTACTTTTCACACCGATTAATAAAATAAAAATATGAGTATATTAGGGAGATGTGTAAACGGGGAACTGATTACTCCCTTTCAAAGACTACATTGAGAATAATTTTTAATTTAAACAAAAGAAGTGTTGTCTAAATGCGAATGTGGAAATAATTTAATTGAGCTGCCTAAGTCAATCAACCGTTGAAACGGAAAAGCTCAAGAAGAATTTAGCAGCCACCGTAAAGGTAGAAAAATAAATTATCCTAAACATTGTTAAAAATAAAGTTTAGTCCAAACGAAAAAAATTGAGTCATAACTCAAATATATGACGTCACTTTATCATTCTCCTCTGTCTCTCTCTCCCTATATATATATACACCCACAATCTTCATTACCATAAAAACCACTTCACTCCACACTGAACACTTTCGATCAGAAACTATTTCTTTTTACCTAATTAACCCAAAAGAACATAAATTTATCAGTTTAGCCCCCTAGAAATCAAGAAGCATGCTAAAGATGGAGATTAACGGTAGCACTTCGACGGCTACACCTACTGCCTCCGCCGTCGCTGTAGTCTCCGCGTCAGAAACAACCACTCCCGTCAGCTCTCCTTCTCTCACTTCTTCACCTCCGCCGTCTCTTTCGCCGCAGCAGCCGCCACAACCGCCGGTGGTGCTAAGTCCTTGCGCGGCTTGCAAAATTTTGCGACGGCGGTGCGCCGAGAAATGTGTTTTGGCGCCGTATTTTCCTCCGACGGATCCGGCTAAGTTCACAATCGCCCACCGTGTCTTCGGAGCTAGCAACATTATCAAGTTCTTGCAGGTACTTTCCTTGTTTATTACTTCTCACACGGGTGTATTTCCTCTGTTTATGTCATCACACACGTGTGTATGAGCAGATATTTCACACTGGGTTATTAGTATTTACATCAAAATTACGATGAGGAAAACTAACAGAAACTTCGTTACAAAAAAGAAAAAAAAAACTAACAGAAACTATATCTTGTGGTAATTAATAAAATAATAATTATATAAAATCCATTTTATTTCCTTTTAGTAGTTAATATTAATACCAAGTGATTTGTTCTTTGTACAAAAAATAATTAACTTACATTTCTCAATCGAAAAAAAAAACTCTGTTTTTCAAAATGTGAAAGGGATGTTAAAGTTGTTAAAAGTCTAGTTGTTGAACAATAATGGGTTCATAAGTCATGTGCCCGGAACCAGGCCCTACAATGGGAATGAAAGGTCAATAACAACCATTCCTCAAAGCTACATGCAGCCTCTCACTATAATACATATGTTCAACATAAAAATAAACATATATAACCCTTTAAAAAAGTCGTATGTATAATTTGCATGTCTATCTCAACAATTCCTTTTCATTCACCTTTGTAAAAGTCATGTACGATTTCTTCATGGTCAAACACATTACAATAATAAATATAAAATTTCAAATATCCAACATTTATGCTACAATCCACATTCCACAAATATCCAGGACTTTTGTATCCCCTTCTTGAAAATCATGTTTTAGTGAAAGATTTTTTGATTTATGTTGTTCTGTTTTTGGTATCAGGAACTTCCCGAATCTCAAAGAACAGATGCGGTTAATAGCATGGTTTATGAAGCAGGAGCTAGGATGAGAGATCCGGTTTACGGTTGTGCCGGTGCAATTTACCATTTGCAGAGACAAGTGAGTGAGCTTCAAGCACAACTTGCTAAAACTCAAGTAGAACTAGTGAGCATGCAACTCCAAAGATCAGATCTGCTAGAACTGTTTTATAAAATGGAACAAACAAAGTTATCAGCACAAGGACAGCAGAATATGTCCTTTGAGAGTTCATTTGATAGTGGTGACGAGTTCATTAGTAGCCCCGATGAAGTGACCAATGATTTGGGATTCCTTGAGGACACCAACAACAATAACTCATCAATGTCGTGGTGGGTTCCTCTTTGGTGATGATCATAACTTATGGTATTATTAGCTCACTTTAAAGCGCTTTAGTGGTTACTTCCATATTCATATTAAAGACTTAGGATATGATATGGGAAGTTTTAATAATTTGTCTAAGTCAACCTATCATGTATAAGCACGTAAGGGAACTGCTTCAAATTTGTCAAACATGTTACGTATTAGTACTGTGAGGGATATTAGATAAAAGAGAGGTTGTATTGAGATTCAAAGAATCTTCTCCTAACGCTAATGAGAAGGAGTTAATTGAGATGCATTTTAAATTTAATGGCTTCAATATTTGTTAAATATACTTTTTTATAATTTGTTATGTTTTTGTTCCACCTGAAAAGAGACCGCGTTACAATAAAGAAAGAAAAAGTATGCCTTCAAAGATACCGAACTAACCAGTGGTCTTGGCGTAATGGTTAAGGACTCAATGCTGTGAATACCGCAATGAGTTTGATTTTCTTTGGCCATTCGGAGCGTTTTAAGTGGTAAGAAAACGCAGATCTTGTAGGCTTCGTAGTGATTAGTCTTTGGACCTAGAAAATAAAAAAAAAAAAAAAAAAAAATACCGAACCACCACCGAATGGAAAAATCCAGTATATAAACAAACCAAAGTTTTACCGAGAAATATAACGTCACCAGCACAGTGCTAAAGTTTCGCTGTAACGAAGAATTTGACATTTTACGAGTTCTTCAAACAATAATCATTATTTTTCTTAAGCAGGGCCATCTAATTAGGGGACAATCAGTGCAAGTGTCCCAGAATCCACACTCATGTTTCCAGTATTTTCATAGTACGGTCCGACTTTATTTGTATTTTTATGCAGAAAATTTAAATATATAATAAATTAGATTGAAAAAACCATAAATAATTTATGTATATATAATTTTGATTGTAAAATTTACAAAAATACTACTGATAATATTATAAATATAAAATATTATTTAAAATTTAAATAAATATAATTTTTGTTGATCAAAAATCATTCTATCACTCGCACAAAAGATGGTTTGAGAATTCATACATGAATAGAACAACCAACAAAACGTTCTATATGTATCTAGCCTAATGAATCGGCTGTCTGGTTTTATGCCCGTAAAAAATAGACAATTTTGAAATTTTGAAATCTGTTTTTAGTAAAGCTAACGTCTTCAAATATGTCAAAAAACTTAATCATATTGCCGGTTCGTGAATCAGTAAAAATATTTCCTTATAGTTTATCTTAAAGAGCTGGCATGTTGTCATGTTGACTTGGAGCATATTTTCTATCGTCTAAATTAGTGCATCTGGCTCTATATATGTCCAAAGGTAACAAATTCTTCTTTGGCTTTTAACCCTAATAGCCTAGGAGTAGGCACTTTACCCGATATCCAAAATGGCATTCGAACCCGATCCAAAAAACCCGAACCAAAATTAAATTAGGAGAGATTGGATATCCGAACCCGAACGGGTAATATCCGAACCCGAATGGATATCCGAAAATAATCGAACATATGTATAATTAACCTTATATTTCTAGTTTACATCTCTTATTTTATATAAAATATTTATATTGATACTATACATATTTTAAGCTCATATGATATACATATAATTACGGTGAAAACGATTTAATACTCATTTAAAATGCATGTCAAATTTTTTATTTCAAAAATTAACAAAAAGTTACATCCAAAATTTAAAAACAATAACCAAATTAATGTCTTTTTAGTTTCAAAATGTTATGTCCAAATCTATTAACCATTCAATCTATTAAAAATAAAAAATTAGTTTAAGTGAAAGTTATATTTTTAAATACAAGAAATTTGAGAAATGAAAATTTAATTTTCTTTTTTCAAAATCTAAATATCCGAACCCGATCCGAAATAACCGAACCCGAACTAAAAATATCCGAACCCGACCCGAAGTACAGAAATACCCGAACGGGTTCTACACCTCTATACTGAAATACCCGAAAATCCGAAATATCCGATCCGAACCCGAACGGATACCCGAACGCCCACCCATTTACTGATTCATCTTTCTAAACTCATTTATATTTGCTGAACTGTGCGCCAAAAATCCATGATTCATCCAATTTGTTTTGTAAACATAAGGTTTGAGCTGTCATTGGATGTTGGAGTCTTTGTATCTATTTCAAACTACATTTTGCATTCAACCTTAGCATGTTCTACTAGTTTTAAATTGTCTTTGGTGTTATCTCATATCAATACTATTAAAATAGCATCATGTCCAATTGATAAATGTTTTGTCCAATTATTTAGAACCTAATTATTCATTGTACAACGCAAATTCTATAACCATAAATGTTTTCTTACTAATGAAATAATTTTGTAACCTCCACTTTTCCATATGTTTCGGGAACCATTTTGTTCAAGTCAACAGTTACGAAAACAAAATATTATTATTTCCTTTTGGTGTATATACCAAATACGGATGATTAAATATTATTATTTTTTTTTGTTATATATTGCCACATTATTTTAAGAAGAATATGGTTTAATTAATGTTGTAAACACAGTCTAGATGTTGAATCTGATTACCATGTTTAAAAATATAGTAAATTTTTAATGTTTAAAGTATTTATTTTCATTTCACATAAAATATAATTAAAACAATTTTTATAACAACTTTGTATCACGACATATAATAAAAATACAATAATATCAAAATTAATAATTATTTAAATATCTGATTCAAACATTGAAATTAAATTTTAAATTTTAGAAAAAAAAATTAGATTATATATCGATCACCCATAGGTTCAACATGCAGCTTCTGGTTTTTGTGGTTTTTGCGGATTTTATCAAGTTTTTAATTAATGGATATTTCTTGAAACTCAAACCGGATTACATATCGAATCACTGGGTTTATAGGTTCAACCACAGATCCGAATTGGATTTAAGAACGCTGATTTAAATACAAAATATTTTAAATAGACAAAATACCAACAAATTAGCAAAATATGTTATTAAATCATGATCAATCTTATTTTTCTATCCGCTTAAATATATGGTCGACTCCTAAATCTTTTAAGTTGGTGATATTGTAATATTTATCATTAATGAAATATAGAATTTAATTATGTGATGAGATTTTGGTTTAAGTCTAATGAGGTTTTGATTTTTTGGAATTAGTGATTTAAATCTGATTTAGATATTTATAAATTTTGTTTCAGTTCATATTTTTACGGGTTTAGTTTGGCTTTGACTATTCGTTTAAATTATATAAACTAAAATATACCTTATAATTTTCAAAATTCAAAAATAAAAACAAGAAATGACATATAAATTTTATAATACGTGAACAAGTACCTAAATTTAACATAAAATTACTTCTGTTTAAATCTTTGGTTAAAAACCCAATAAATATTTCAAATATCATCAGTATTTTAAGCATTTTGGATTATTGTTGCAGCTTTTACGGGTTTTTGTACAAATATTTTGTATCCACAAACTTATTTTAAATTATGATTATAGTTTTGCGGTTGTATCTAAAAATTAAATTTCTTGAAATTATAAAAAAAAACAAAAAATATACCCGCCCTTTAAAGGACGGGTCAAAATCTAATATGTAAATAATTTATCATTACAAGCTTTTCAAAAGTACGAGACTATCTATGAATAAAAATCTCTATTTATCTCTAGATTTTCTATATCATTTTTTTCTAGAACATGTAGTCCAAACTAGTACAAATTTTTGGCCAAAAAAAAACATGTGTTCCAATTTAATAAAAAATAAACGTTAAAAGACTAATTTTTATCTTAAAACACCTAAAAATATTGAGCTGGCCTGTGCGTAAGACTGAGAAGGTCCTTGTTTTCGTCTAACATGCAGTATCATTTTCGTCTGACAAATGTTTTGTTTTGAACTTTATGAATAATATTAATACAAAATTCGAAGTTCTTGAAAGCATATATATAATGTGAAAGGTGAAAAATCCATTAGCTAAGGAAACGACGAAGACAAGACAAGTCCAGTAGACTATAGCGATCGAGTACAAGACACTACGCGTTTTGCTCCATGTGACAGCATGTATACATATGTGTATGATCTTTTTATACGCACTCATGTATGTGTGGACAAATAAAATGTCAATAAGGTTACTGATGGAATTAACTAACAACCTCGATGTTAAAAAGAAAATCTAACGGCTTTAATGATTGTGTTTTCAAGGGTAAAAATTATATGGACTATTGACCATAATCATTGTGTTCCGATTGTCTCTCAAATTTTCTCTTTCGATTATAGTGATGTGATTCTCGGTATTCTTTATTTTAATTTAATACATTTCAGTTACCAATTGAAGACCAGTATACAATTCTTTCTTTTTGGCATAAGAGATAAGACGCATATTTTTAAAACTCACATTTTCTATTAATCGTTTACGTATAACCAAAAACACAAGTCTGTGTTTGCCGACAGTTATGAGTGGTCTAATTAACACTCAACACTATTCATATGATTGGTCTAATTAAACACTCAATCAATGAACAAAATCAATAGTGGTCCAAAACTAATGTATGCATTTTACCGACATCATGTGCATCACACGTGACTGCCATGACAAGCAAAACAATAGTATGTGTATCGTTAATTCGTTATTTGTCGGCATGAAGTTGATATGACTAGTTACCACTATGAATTATGGGCTAACAAGTAAATAAACAAAATTTAATCTGATCTATTGAATTCGACCAAAAAGTATCCCAATGTTTTGTAATTTGATAAAAGTATAACATTAATTAATCAATAGTATGTTATTTCCAAAAAGAAATTTGAAAGAATGTTTTCTGAATTTAGCTATTATTATTTATTATTATAGTGTCAACATAGGGCTGGGCACAAGGACGAGTACTCGCTATTTTGCGTGTACTTGTTACTTGATTAGCCTTTCACGAGTAATAAAAATTTTGACTTGTACTTGACTTGTTAAAAATGAGTACTTGCTAATTCAAGTACTTGATTAAAAATGAATTACTTGTAAGTTACTTGCTCCGCTCTAGTATTTTCTATTTACGAGTACTTTTGAACTATTTACGAGTCCTTGTGACTTATTTACGAGTTTTTCTAAGTATTTAAGAACTAATTACTAAATAATATTCTATTAGAAATAGACATGAAAGTTTGTTTTGTTTATTTTTTACATAAAATCACATGGAATTACTTTAAATGAAATATTTATTCATATTAAAAAGAAGTCAAATAAAAAATATATAAATATTTCGATATATAAGCATTGTATAATTTTTACAATGACAAAAATGTCTTCTCTAAGCAAGTAACAGGTAATAACAAACCATATAGCTAAATTTTTAATACTTGTTAGTATTTAATATTTGACTAGATATCGACGAGTATTTAAAAATCAAAATGGATACGAAACAAATAACAAGTATAAAAAGAGTAATGAGTATTTTTGTCCAAACCTAAATGCAAGTTAAAAAAAATATGAACAAGTATTTAATAGATGTAACAAATACTAAGTAATAGAGCAAGTAACAGAGGCAAGTAACGATTCAGTACTAAACATAATAATGATATTTGATACTTGACTTGATTTTGCAAGTAATGAAAATTGTCGGTTTGTTAGTTGATTTGACAACGACGAGTACTTAATTTTTAAATACGTTTGTATACACTAACTTTGACCCATGAAAGAAAATAGCTTCATACCGCTAAACATTTGTGGTCAAAGCATATATAAACAATTAAAAACATCTCAATTTTGTTTGATTCTCGAATATTCGAGTGAAACAAATATTTATTAAACCACACAGGGGTAGTCTAGTGTTAGATAGATTTTGAGTCCATATTTGAAGAACCTCACGACATCAAACATGTATGGAACATATTAAATATTTGAAATATTATTTTAATAACCACATTGCGGTAGTGTAGTGGCATATGCTAGAGGATGAGTTGCCATGTTAGTCTAGGTCTCGACTAGATTTTTCGCTAGTGCAAAATTATTAGTTCTTCATGTGGCAACGCATATATGAACTCATTTCTTATGGTCCATTTGAATATCCAAGAAAAAATCTATATATGGGATGCACTTCCCATCCAGAGTTAGGCATAGTTCTTTAATATATTTGAATTTAAAATTTTAAATTAAAAAAAAGTATTATTTAAATATTTGGAATTATAGACTGTATTCTTAAAAACTAGTTTGAACGATTCTGTAAATTAGAAATATATCTAAATTAGTCATATATATACACATATATATATATATTCATATATATATATATATATGAATATCTGGGGAAAGGTTCATATGTGGGTTGCATCATCCATCTAAGGGTTAGGGTTGATTCTTTAATAAACATTTAACATTTTTAAATTCAAAAAAAAATTATTTAAATATTGGGGAGGAGAATTCATCTGTAAAAACTAATTTGAACGATTCTGTAAATTAAAAATATCTTTAAATTAGTCATATATATATTAGGGTCAGCCTGCGCTTCGCGCGAGAAATTTGCTTCAATTGGTGTTGAGGCGAAACTATTTGTGTGGTCTAGGTTGTTGGATAATTTGTTTGCATGAAACTACATGTCCTGGGATTTTGACATATATATCATTGTCCTTTTGAGGTTGTGATGCTTGATTCGCTTAAAAAAATTTCATCTAGCAACTTCTAGGTTTGATTGAATTTGTTAGTTGGTTTGATGGAAGTTATTTGAATTAGTTCTTTTCATGGTTATATATAGGCATGTTTCCTTTTTTTATTTACTCGGGCGAATTATTGGACAATGATGCCATAATTGTGACTCTGTGTTATTTGCTTGAAATTACATTTTGGATATATGAATTTGATTGTATGTAATTTGAATTTCACTAATAGTGGAGGTGACAATCAACACGAACTTTTAATTTGAAATTCATAGACTTCTATAACTTTTAAGCGTATCAACTAAATCTTTCTCATACATGTTATAAATGCTATGGATATATATTATGTATTTATTTTTCACCCTTAGTGATGATTAGGTTGCGTTTTTTTGGACAATTCAGAAAATTTAAGTAAAAGTCCGTTTTTAGTTATTTTGGATTAAATATCAGACACTTTTAAATATTTTAGATATATATTATTTGGGTAATTCAATTCTTTTGGTTAATTGAAATAATTTAAACATTTATGATAAAATAACATTCGGGTAATTTGTTTGTTTCGTGTATTTCAGTTAATAAGTAGTGTTTTAAAAATAATTGGTAATTTTAAAACTAATCATAATTAATAATTTTAGGTATATTAACTATACTTTAAATATTCGAGAACCCATTCGGTTTTCGGTTTGGTTCCGTTTTTTTTTTCATTTTTTTGTTTTTTCTACTCTACAAACATATGAACCATTTGGTTATTTGTAAAATTTGTTCCCGTTTCAGTTTGGTTTAAGAAACAATTTCAGGAATAGACTAATATCCGATAAAATATTGGTTACAATTCGGTTCTGGGTTTTCGGATAATTTCTGATTATTCGGATAATAAATGAGTTTTCAGTTATTTTGGATAAAATATCAGGCAATTCAGATAGATTTGGATATAAATTATTCGGTTAATTTGGTTATTTTGGCGATTTAGATAATTGTGTAAAATATTTTGGATAAAAAAAGTTAGGGTAATTCTTTTTTTTTCCTGGTTGTGAGTGTATAAGTCGTATTTTCTTTAAAAAAATTGGTAATTTTAAAACTAAAAATATTTGGTGATTTTCTTGGTTCGGATTCGGTTTGAGGTTTTCAGTTCCATATGTATGTGAACCGTTTGGTTATTTGTGTAATCAATTCGAATTTGAATTCATTTTTTCTTCTTCTTCTGTTTTGGTTTGGTTATCGGTTAATACTAAAATAAATTAATACTAAGTAAGGATAATTATTGTTCGATTTATTTTGTGGAATTTTATGTCTAAAATTTTTACACTGCTGATTTTCTTATATTCTTTTTAAGAATATAAGAACCAATTCTTTGTATTCATCTACTACCTTTTGTGAATTTCTCCAGATCTTTGATCATAGCTTTTAAATTCTCCAATTGCTATTTAAGCAATGCCTTTGTCCATGTCACTCATCCACCAGAGTGGTTTATTCAATATCTATTACCTTGTGTGAATCTTCTAAGTCTTGGATCATACTTTTTGATCGCTTGATTCCAATTCAAGTTAGGCTTTTTTCCCTTGACCTCAAATACCTGTTTTTCAGCATCCACATCTTTGATCTTTTGCCTCTTTTTCAAGTATTGAATCTTAGACTTTGACTGGTTGTAATTTATGTCTCTGCAACTCACACATCTCTTTTGATACATCTTTTATATTATGTGTTCTTCTCAAGAAGTTCTCCCTGCCTCTGCAGCTCAACAGCCAGTTTTGCTTAGTCATATTTTACCATTTGTCTTTGTTCTGAAACCTGAGTCTAGCATTTGTTTGTTTGAATTACGGCTCAAACTGTGATTTTTTCTTCTGGGACTCTGTTGCTTGATTAACTTAGGAAAGAGAGTAAGAGAAGTTTGTATAAATAATCGGTAACTCAGGAGTACATCAAGTAAGAGTTTCGATCGTGGTGCCTTAAAACTGTTTCAATTGTTGAGAGCATAAGAAAACTGAAACATGAAGTCTTTGAGTCTATGTGGCTTTTTCAGATCCGGAAGATATTAGCACAATAATAATGCATAATACTGAGAAGACAAAATAATAGTTTTAATTGGTGTTAATGTTCAGTTTCTTTATCAATAGTAATCAAGCTCCCTCTTTTCAGAGTGTACAGTTATTTCGTAGGAAAAAATAAAAGTAACCCTGTATTGGGTTTAAAAATGGAGTTTTGAGTATAGTAGGCTCGACGTTAAGGGAAGAATGTCCTGACTGTGTTAGATTTGAAGAAAAGTGGGAACTTTGGTCATGTAGTATGATTCCTCTGGTCAGTGAAGCCATTGTATTTTGTCTCGTTTTGTTTGAGGTGGTGGTTCCACGGTTTAGGCTTATTATATTACGCTATAGTAAAACATAAGAGGTAAGGAATAGAAGGTTCTGTCCAGTTGACTGCCCTTACCAAATGGGAAACTCCATCATTGCTTTACCTGATATTTTGCTAGGTTTCTTGGACCTTTTGCTTTACAATATTTTCTGTCTGAAAGGTTACTTTACTAATGCTTCTTGCTTTAACAAAGCTTTGAGATTCCACTTTGATATGATGTGACTAAAACATGATTCTCGATTTACATTTCTAGCTCACTTGATCTGTGTACCCTGGAATTGTAGTGCCTAGCACCAATAATATAAAAACAGAGAGCTGTGCTTGATATGCATGCTTTTATAATGCGCAATACATGGTGCTACGTAGTCACGACCGCCAACAACCTTTTTGTTGATCCTATCTTCTTTGTAGTCTGTAGGTAACTTGTAATATTATCGACACATCTACTAATGACTAAGGTCATTGATTGGTTCCTCATCAGTAGATTTTATGATATGTATTGTTTGGTCTTTTTGTTAGTCTGTCTCATACCTCTCACTTGATCTATAATCATATCTACACGTTCTTAGAGATTTTTAATCTCGAATCTTTCGATTTCTTCTCATTTTATCCTGATTCATTTCCGTGCCTATTATCTTATAGACAGATCGCAAGCGAACTTGGCTCTAAAGGGAGGGATAGACAAGCGCTGATCAGAACTGTTCAATCT
>NW_013617611.1:34144-35047 GCF_000695525.1 Brassica oleracea var. oleracea | reverse complement strand
TGAAACGCATCTGTCGTTCCATTACAATATGGACAAGCTAATCTCCATGTGTAGTCTATCCAGACAACATCCCATAGACAGGAAAATCACTTATGGTCCACAAAAGCATCGCTCGCATCGTAAAATTCGTCTTCGTTGAACAGTCATACGTCCTCACCCCTGTTGACCACAAATCCTTCAACTCTTTTATCTGTGGTTGTAGGAAAACATCCAGGGACCTTTTTGGATGGTTCGGACCAGGTATTAATATGGTCAAGAATAGCAAATCTCGTTGCATGCACTTCTCCGGTGGCAGGTTGTATGGTGTAAGAAAGATTGGCCACAATGAATATTGTCTCCCTGAAATTTCGAACGGACTAAATCCATATGTGCATAGTCCGAGATACACACTCCGGCTATTGCTAGCGAAATCCGGATGTACTTTGTTGAAATGTTTTCAGGCTCTTGCATCTGATGGATGAGTCATCTCACCATCCGTCTGAGTATGCTCAGCATGCCATCTCTTCTTTCCAGCAGTCTGCTCTGATTGATACAATCTTTTCAATCTGTCTGTAATTGGTAGGTACCACATCCTTTGGTACGGTACCCTATTACGTCCCCGTCCTTGCGGCTTGAATCGTGGCTTCTTGCAGAATCAACATTCTTCTAGCTTCTCATCATCTCCCCAATAGATCATGCAGTTGTCGATGCAAACATCTATCATCTCCGAAGGCAACCCAAAACTATAAACCAGTTTCTGAATCTCATAATAAGAATCAGCAGACACATTGTCATCCGACAAATACTCTTTAAACATGTTCGCCCATTCGTTCATGCAACTTTCATGTAGACTGTGATCAGTTTTAATATTCATCATTCTAGCAGCTAACGACAATTTAGAGAGACCTTCTCTACAACCACTGT
>NW_013617611.1:21053-33439 GCF_000695525.1 Brassica oleracea var. oleracea | reverse complement strand
GCTTTCTGTTTTAAGCAGTTCTCCTAATTTCATTGATTGTAAAATTAGCTGTAATGGAAATATTTTATATTTTTCTCTGGTTTATGGACACCCTAATCCAACCTTTCGCTCTCATACTTGGGAGAGGATAGAATGAGTAGGAATAAACAAGAAGATGGAGCCTTGGATGTTAGTTGGTGATTTCAACGAACTGCTTGGGAATCATGAGAAGATTGGTGGTTCAATAAGACCTGAAAGTTCCTTCAGAGAACCTTGGTCCACAACAACAATCTTCAGGATATTAAAGCGATTGGTAATAGATTCTCTTGGGTTGGTGTGCGTGGAACTCATTATATACAAAGTTGTTTGGACATAACGATGGCTAATGGAGCATGGTTTGATATGTTTCCGGCGGCTACAACTGAATTCTTGGAGATGAATGAATCTCATCATAGACCATTAGTATATTTTCTTACCAATCAAGCAGATGTTCCAAGGAAAACATTTCGGTTTGACAATAGAATGTGTGGAAAAGATGGTTTCAGAGATTCGGTTATGAGAGGATGGAAAGGAACATGCCAGATGCAGCTATTAGATACACCCCTTGCTCAACGGTTGGTTAGATGCAGACAACATATCTCCATATGGAAGAGACACAACCAACACAATGCTGGTGACAACATTAATAGACTACGAGGACAACTGGATCGAGCTATTACTTCCACTACTATGTGTGGGCTGAGAGAAGAAATTGATCAAGCATACATGGAGGAATAAATCTTTTGGAAACAGAGAAGTCGGGTGATGTGGTTACAAGCTGGTGATAAGAATACTGCTTATTTTCATTCGATTTCAAAGGCTCATAGAAATAGATTACATTTGACAGTAATCTAGGATGACTCACGTGTGATACATCGAGGTCGGAAGGAGATTGGAAGAATTGCTCAAGAATATTTCCAGTCATTATTTTCTATTACCTTAATTGTTGCCCCTGCATGTGAGTTGTGAATAATATTTTTCCTTAAGTGTTTAAAGGTTCATCTAGTAACAGATTCCTTTCCCGTTTCTGCTTATTTGATAATTAATACTAGGGAAGTTTACTAGAAGGACTTAAATTAGCTTAGAAATTACTAGAATAACTCTTAAAAGTTTTAAATTACCAAAAAAAAATTATGGTCGAAAATACCCTTGATTATAGTTATGATAAAAAAATAATATTACAAAAGTGGCATTTAAAATTATTAAAAAAATTCCTACGGCAGATTTATTTAACTAAAAACAAATCTATCAGAATATAAATCTGTTAAATTAAACTGTTGTAAAATTTATATCTGCCATGTACTTGGTGGCAGATTTTTCTGTTACGACAGATGTTTTTAAGCTGGCAGATTTGTGTGGCTGATTTAAGAATGTCGATAGATTTATCTATTTTAGTCTGTCATATGTAGTAACCGATTTGTTGAAGTTATCAGTTTTTTTCCGAAGTAGTCAGAGTTTTGAGATAGATATGTTTATCAGTAATATACATAAATTTTTATGATAGATATGTTTACCCGATTTAAATTTTCAATCGACTTTTGTATTCATTTGGTGACAGATTTTTGAAATTGCCGTTTTAGCGGCAAACTGTTTATATAAATTTGTAACAGATTTTTGTATTTACGAAGTGGTAGACTTTTAAAAAAAAATATGGGCTTTGAGTAAGCCAAACTTAAATCGATAGAAATTAAAGTTGGTTTACTTTAATTTCGAATCTGGTTTATTTCTAGTGTAACTAAGACCAATTTTTTAAAGTTTGCAATTGATGTCTTCTTCATCCCACTTTTCTTTCTTATCAAGATGTCTCTATTTCATGGGATTTAGTCTCTTACTGCTATCCTTATATATTGGCGAAAAATGGATCACATCAGCGGTTGATGTTTTGGCATTCGAGCATACAACTTGCTTGGTTCTTTTGTTACATTCAAGCATACAACTTGTTTGGTTCTATTTGACTTTTGGAATTATTTTGTGTCGGAATTACATTCGAACATACAACTTGTTTGGTTCTATATAGTTCATAATTTACAACTAACTAAACCGTAAATTCTTACGTAATAGCATCTGATACAACATCTACGGACATTTCTCGTGAAGTCAACATAATTTACAATAACTAAACTAGCTCTCATGATTCATCTTCTGTTTCATAGCTTAAAGATCATCTCATTTATGCTCTGCTTACATGAATGTTCTTCTTCTACAATCCGCTGAAGAGATCAAGAGATTCAGTTTCTCCAAAAACAATTTATAATACACTTACATCATTACACTGACATTTCTCGTGAAGCCAGTTTCCTACTACAACCAGACTTATAACTCTCGTAGACAAGCGGGCTTTTAGGGAAAAATGTAGTTCCAGTTCTTGGTGATCTCCTTCTCTCCATTGATGGTCAAAGAACTCACAAATCATCTAAAAACTCTGTCCTCAATCTAGTACAAACTAATTCTCAAATACCTGAAATAAAAACAAAAATCCTCATTTTTTTAACAAAACACCAATATAAACATACATAAACAAGAAATATAAAGAACATAAGATTTTTCTAATTATGTCTGAAAATTGCAGATTCTTGTTACAGAACTATCAATTTTACTTTATGGTTTCCCCTAAACCATAAACTGAGATTTAAAGTTTCATCATGTAAAAAAAAAAATTGACAGTGGAGCCAATCAAACACTGAGCTTTGCTATGGACTGGAATTTGGGCTTTTCAAAATTAAACAATCACTCAATCAATAGATGTAGTAAATGAACCCTAACAAATTTGAGTAGTAAAGAATTATGACTTATCGTTAAAATCTTCGGAGGTGATGAAGATATTTCAGATGAAGGCGACTTAGGGTTCCTCCTCTACGATGGAGATGACGGCGAGATAGTGTGGAGGAGGCGGATTTGAAGTCGGAGATAACGGAGGTGGAGGTCACAGAGATGGAAGTTGCAGAGATGACCCTGATTTTAGGTTTGTCGGCATGAGGCACTTCTCTTCACCCGTGAAAGGGTTTTGTTTTTGTTTTTGTTTTTTATTTTTTATTTTTTTTTTTAAATTATATCCCTAATACAAATTTGTGATTACTGAAATCTAGGTTGGGTTTTAAACTATTCCCTCCGTTTTAGAATCTTTATATATAAAGGCATGTTCTTTCTCTTCTCATTCACCCACGTGTGCTTCCATATGGATAAGTCACTTCATCTCGCACTGACACGTGTCCCTAAAGACGGAGCGCTGCGTTTCATTAAACGGGACGCGTTATCTTCTGGGCTTCGTTCGATTTTCATTTGTTGGGCCTTTTGCAATCTCGGCTCGAAAGATATCACGACGTCTCCAACCCTAAATACGCATTACTCTCGCGTCTCTCTTTCCTGCGACGGCGACGCGCGACGCCTGCGATTCCTCCCTCTTGGATGAAACGGCCGGAGTTATGTCGTCGTCTTTATTCCAATTGAATTCAAACCCTCGCTCAGACTCTTCGATGCGCCTTTTGATCCCGAGCGGTGTGGATCTGTATAAATATGTAAGTATCTATAGATCTCCAACGCACTCTCTCCTTCTTTCTCTTGAGATTTTCTAATTCCTGTTGCTATGTCTATTTCGAGAGTCTTCTTCTCTGACCTGAAGTCCGGCAAATGCTCTTCCGTCGTCGAAGCCCGGCTTCTACGGTTCTGGGAGGCGAGGAACGTCAAGCGCGGTGGCGAGCTGATGTGGGTCGATATGCTGCTTATGGACGTGAATGTGAGCTTGATACTTCCTGTTCTTCTTAGATCTGTTTACGTTCTTCCTGTTCTCCCTAGATCTGTTTACGTTCGTTTTCTGATTTCTAAATCTTATCTGTTTCAGTGGACTTTGATGCAAGCTACTATCAACGCTAATCGGCTTCCAAAGTTCCGAGATAGGCTCGCTGCCGGGACGATTTATTCTGTTTCTAGCTTTGACGTGGCCCGCTGTGCCCAGAACTTCAAGCTTGCAGACTCTTCTTTGATGATTCGGTTTAGCGATTCCACCGAGTTTGACGAGTTATCTGATCCGGTCTCGCCAATACCTGCGGAGGGATTCCGGTTCCGTAACCAAACCGAGTTGGTTGGTTTAGCCAATACAAACACTCAACTTCCAGGTACAGATGTGATCGTACATATGTATATTTATCTGTATGGGTTTTGTGCTTTATATGATTAGCCACTGAGCCTTTGATCAAAGTATTGAACACTGTAGATATTATTGGTGAGATCGTGACGGTGAAGAGCACCGTGTCTGACCCTCCGGAGGACAAAAACTGTGTCATGGTCACGGTCAAACTAGAAAAGTGAGTTAATTTTTCTTTTAGATCTTTTATAGTTGCTTAGTCATTTTAGCTACACTAACGGTTGTTATATATGTGCAGTGATGTGTCTGTTACTCTTAGTTTGTTCGACGCTCAAGCCGTTTCGTTTCACCAGAAGCTTGGAGGCATGCGTGGTGATCCTAAAGTGATTGTTGCCACAAGTATAAACCCGAAGATGGTTGGAGGTATTTTGTCGCTTATTTCGTGCGCGGCATATATTAATATGTGTAATTCCTTTTTCAGTTATTTTCATGCTGTGTGTAGGTCGTTTATTCCTCAACGCGACGTCAGGAACGCATGTTTATTATGATAAGGAGACACATGCAGGGGAGTCTTTATTTTACCGGTAAGCTTGGTCTAATTTGATTATGTAGTCATACATTGAGAGTTTGTGACGTTAACTTCGTGAACTTATGTTCAGATTGGTGGCTAGAGAAACTGGTCTTCCGTCCGCCGCACCTCTCTTGAAGTCTTATGCGAAGGTTGAGCCTGTGACAATTGCTGAGCTTAACAGTTTTATCACTACGGATCCGCCCCAGGTAATGAGTTATGTATATGCAGTTAGCTCACTCGTGTGTTTATGTATAAAGATTGTTTTTTGACTGCACGTGATGTTGATGTTTAAGCAGCAGGAAATAAATTTCTTATGCACTGGGAGAGTTTCTCGAGTTGAAGCGAACAAAGGGTGGTGCTATGTTGCGTGTTCTAAGTGCAGCAAGAAGTTGCAGCGCACTGTCACATCTTTCGAATGTGCGCGCTGCAGTAATCCTCATGCGGTCGGATCTCTGCGGTATGTAGCGATTTGTTATAATATGATAGTTGGTCGCCTTTTTGATCACTTGATTCACACCGATTCCACTTCGGTTTATTTGTTCTCTTATAGTTATCGCGTTGAGATGGTTGTAACTGATGATACTGCGGAAGGGACGTTTGTTTGTTTTGATGGTGTTATGACTAAGTTGCACAATCTCAGGGCAAGTGAGGCGGCTCAGTTACTGGTAAGATATACTTTGATTACTTATATGGTTATTATGTAATGTTGTTGACACGCTCGATGCTTCCATTTGATGTCAAGGCTGAAGAAGGAGTGAACCCTGAGGATTCCGTGATGCCTCCGTTCGTTGCAGGAATGGAGGGCAAGACCTATACTTTCCAGGTCCGTGTCAAATCCTACAACTTCACCGTCAATCACCAGACGTTCACCGTGTCACGTATCATCAATGAGGTTGAGGGTGCACCAGCTCCAGACTTCTTCGATGATGTAAGTGCAGTATTTGTTATGGTAATTCGCTATAAGTGCAATATTTGTTATGGTAATTCTCTATTAGCATGTGCAACATATAGTACTCTAAATGTAACAGGGGGGTGACGACAATGATGATGATGATGCGCCAAACGGGACGATCGACCGTGAGAAGTCTGGTTCCGGCAAGGGCATTTGTGAGTCATCAAAGAGTGCTGGTAATGAGCTCGGTTGGGTAGAACAGCATCGGGAACGAGATCGATGCGGTGATGTATGTCCCGAAGAGGAGGAAGGCCGGGTGGTAACTCGCTGGGGAAACGACCTGAAACGCATCCAAGATACTTTTAAAGGTGTCTGGAATCGTTGGTAAAGATGGCACAGTCGACGAGTTAATTAATATGAGAACACGTCCTTTTGCTCGAAGTTCTTGTTCAAAAGGTTTCCGCTGAAGGATGAGGACCGGGGCTGATGGGGTGCTCTGTTTCTCGGGTAAAGATGGTTGGAGAGTGAAACTGCGATTGTCATAGCGGAGGCTGTAAATATTGAGATAACCATTGTGTTGTACGCGATGATCAAATATCCAGGGACGACCCAAGAGCAGGTGACAAGCGTCCATTGGTGCTATATCACACTGAACTTGATCCTTGAATTTTCCACCAATCGAAAAAGATACTAGGGCGCGACGAGCGATCATCAAGTCTGTTTTCTTGTCTAACCAGGCTAGTTTATAAGGACACGGATGGAGTTCTGTGGTTAGTTTGAGCTTGTTGACAACGTCTTCTGCAACCACGTTTTCACAACTCCCTGAGTCGATAATAAATTTGCACACCTTGCCTGCAATATTACACTTTGAATGAAACAGACTATGCCACTGGGGGTTTTCATCAGTGTGGTGTGGAGCCAGACAGACACGTCGAACCATTAAACATGGTCCATGATCTGCAACAAGATCCTCTGTTTCTGCAATAGTTTCTGTAACTTCTTCATCATAGATGACCTCGACATCATTACCAGTGGCATCAAGGAGAAGACCCCTGCGGTTTCTTTTTGGACAGTTGGACAGGCGATGACCGATCTCGCCGCAGGCGAAACAACGAAGTGAGGATGGTCGAGTTTGTGTTTTGTCCGTAAAAGGTATCGCGGCAGTGTCAGTTTGCAGCGGGGGTGCATCATCAGTGGTGCTAGAGCTCAGTTGTTGCTGAGAAGGACGGGTCGAGCGAGACGCAGACCAAGAAAAATTGCCTTTAGTTTGTGATTCAATGGTAAGAGCTTGCTGATGCGCTTCTGAGAGCGTCAATGGATTAAACAAGGTGATGGTGTGCTGGATTTGTTGACTAAGACCAGCCATGAATCACGCCACCAATTTTCGTTCTGTGTCTTGAATGTCGACACGAGTAAGTAACAAGAAGAACTCCGTCGAGTAATCCGCTACAGACCTTGAACCCTGGAGTATGTTATGGAAACGTTGGAACATGAGCTGATCATAATTATATGGTAAGAACATCTTCTTGAGCTTTGATTTCAGTTTGTCCCACGAGGTTATCTTAGGCTTTCCGATACGTGCTCGAGTTGATTTCAATTGTATCCACCATGCTGCTGCTCTATTGCGAAATTTCATGGTAAGAACAGGAACACAACGGTTCATCGGTGCACGTTTGAATTCGAGGATTTCTTCAACCGTGGCTATCCAGTCGAGAAGTTCTTCAGCGGAGAGGAGCAAAGGGGTTAGTATCTTCTGCTGCGGCTGCGGCAAACAGGTTTGCTTCTTCATCGTCTTCTTCATCGTCGTTGTTTTCACGTTCAACATTATCGTGGGCTGGTGGTGGTGGTTGTTGAACAGCAAGGTTGTGGAGGGTGGTGGTGATCGTGGCCAGCTGGGCTTGAAGCTCAGCGATGGCATCCAGGTGATTTCTGCTTCGGTTCGAACGGGTGCTCGTCTTGTTCTTGCCATGATGAATGGAAAAAAAATTGAGGAGCGTAGCAAAGCTCTGATACCAACCTGGCGCAACGTATCAACGGTAACTCAGCTCAAATCTAAAGGTTTAGGTTAAAACTTTAGAGACCTGACTTCTTTAATCGAAAAATTTATTCAAATGATGGAAAGCTCTCGTATTGATGACATAATCGAATCAATGCAAGGCTTTAGAGAAAACTCTAGTTTATTATCTTTCAAAAACTGATTAGCAAAGCCAACTTACAATGCCTTTATATAGGTCTTTAGAGACGGTTTAATAACCTAAGTCTCTTAAAAATAGAAAATCTAATAAAAGGAAATCAGAGAGAGATAGAAAAGGAAATCTTTAAAAATCCGAAATAGAAAAACAGTTGCTTGGCGGTGAAGGTATCATGATGTTGCATCAAGTCTCCAAGGACATTCCCCGGACGTTTTGCTCCGTTTCTCCGCTCATACGCACAACACTCCCGACGGAAGAATCCGACCCAAACAGCATCCCACACCGTCTCCTCTCAATCATCACCAAACCCAATTGGCACAAGTCCCCGTCTTTAAAACAAATGGTCCCGTCGATACGCCCTACCCACGTCTCGTCCCTGTTCTCCCTCGATCTAGATCCAAAAACAGCTCTCAACTTCTCCCACTTGGATCTCTCAGAACCCCAGATTAAAGCGTCTACTCCTACGCCTCCCTCCTCGTAAACAACGGGTACGCGGAGGTCGTGTTCAAGATCGGGCCTTGATGATTAAGAGATGCGAATCAGTAGGATTCTTTAGCTATCTGTAGGAAGATGAGTAAAGACGAAAGTTTTAAGCTTAGGGTCGAGTGTTACAACGCGTTGTTGAATTCTTTAGCTAGAATGGAATGGTTGATGAAATGGGGAAGCTTTATACGGAGATGTTGGAGGAGGGTGAGGTTTCTCCGAACGTTTACACTTATAACAAGATGGTTTTTGGGTATTGCAAGGTGGGGAATGTGGTGATGGCGAAGGGGTACGTGTGTAAGATAGTTGGAGCTGGATTGGAACCTGATTTTTTCACTGATACTTCTTTGATAATGGGTTACTGTCGAAGTAAGGATTTGGATTTTGCTTTTAAGGTCTTTGAGGAGATGGCTTTGAAAGGCTTTAAAAGGAATGAAGTTGCGTACACTCACCTTATACACGGTCTTTGCGTAGCGAGGAGGGTCGACGAAGCGATGGAGTTGTTTGCGAAAATGAAGGATGATGATAACTGTTATCCAACAGTTCGTACTTACACTGTGCTTATAAACGCTTTGTGTGGATCAAAACGGAAGTCTGAAGCTCTTGTCCTGCTTAAGGAGATGTCGGAGAGAGGCATTACGCCGAATATTCACACGTATACGGTGCTTATTAGCAGTTAGTGTAGCGAACGTAAGTTCGAGGAAGCGAGGGAGTTGCTTGGTGATATGGTGGAGAAAGGGTTGATGCTGAGTGTGGTCACTTACAATGCGCTGATCAATGGGTATTGTGAGCGTGGGATGATGGAAGATGCGTTAGACGTTGTGGAGTTGATGGAATCGCGTAACGCAAGTCCGAATACACGAACTTACAATGAGTTGATACATGGGTTTTGTAAGAAGAATGTACACAAAGCGATGGGAGTGTTTCACAAGATGCTTGAGGGCAGAGTGTCTCCTAGTGTTGTCACTTACAACTCGTTGATCGATGGACAGTGTAGATCTGGTAATTTCGAAAGTGCGTATAGATTGCTTAGTTTGATGAAAGGTAGAGGATTGGTTCCAGCTAGATCAGTGGACGTATAATAGTTTCATAGATTCTTTATGTAAAAGAAAAAGAGTAGGAGAAGCTCGCGAACTATTTGATTCTCTAGAGGAGAAAGGTGTAGATGCAAACATGGTGATGTACACTGCGTTGATCGATGGATACTGCAAGACAGATAAACTAGAAGAAGCTAAACTGATCCTCGAGAAGATGCTGAGCAAGAGTTGCTTGCCAAACACGTCTTCTTTCAACGCCCTGATTCACTGCTTATGCACCGATGGGAAACTGAGTGAAGCGATGTTGTTAGAGAAAAAAAATGGTGGAGAAGGGTCTGCAGACTACAGTCATCACAGATACGATCTTGATTCATAGAATGCTGATGGAAGGGGATTTTGATCATGCTGAGAGACGGTTTCAGGAAATGCTGGTCTCTGGGACAAAGCTTGACGCGCATACTTACACACCTTTCATTCAAAGCTACTGCAGCGCAGGGAGAATGAAGGAAGCTGAGGGTATGATGGAGAAGATGAAGGAAGACGGTGTTTTCCCTGATTCGATCACTTATTCGTCTCTGATTAAAGGCTATGCCGATCAAGGGCTGACGGATTCCGCGTTTGGTGTCCTCAAGTGTATGCTTGATGCTGGTTGTGAGCCTTCCCATCATATGTTTTTGTCTCTGATCAAACATCTTGTAGAGATGAAACATGGAAAAGAGAACGATCTCTGTCTGACGTCTAATATGATTGAGTTTGACATTGTTGTTGAGCTTCTTGAAAAAATGGCAGAGCACGGTGTTACTCCCACCGCAAGATCCTATCAGATGCTGATCAAAGGGATCTGCGAAACTGGGAATATCAAAGTTGCAGAAAAGGTGCTTGATCGCATGATACAACAGGAGGAAGGGATATCACCGAGTGAGTCGATGTTCAATGCTCTTCTTAGCTGTTGCTGCAAGCTGGAGATGTACAAGGAAGCAGCGAAGGTGGTGGATGATATGATCTGTGTTGGTCAGTTACCGCAGCTAGAGTCTTGCAAAAGCTTGATATGTGGGCTGTATAAAAACGAAGAAAACGAGAGAGGGGCTTGGGTTTTCAAGAGTTTGCTTCAGTGTAGACTCCTGATAGCACGTAAGGGGTTATTTACCAGGGGCTAGTGCAGACCTAGGTTTATAGGGTTGAAGGCATTTCCATCTACTCCCATTTCAGAAGGATTCTCGAGCTTTACCTGAACCAGCGGCCGATCTTTTTCCATATCCATATTAGGTCGCGGTGATGTAACTTGACGTTTACGCATTCTCTCTAGAAGTTGCTGCTGCTGCTGTAAAGATTGCGGATTAACCATTTGCTGCATCTGTGGATGCATTTGCCGCTGGATCTGCAATTTATCAAAGGACTCAGAGACGTTAACCAAGAAGCAACTTATCATTTTATGTGTACATACTTGTTGCGGTAACCGCGGATGAGCTTGTTGCTGTAACCGCGGATGAGCTTATATGTAACTGTTGCTGAAGCACTTGTGGTTGTTTCTGATTTTGAGGATGATGAATCATCCGAGTACCATCCTTAACAAGCTCTGCTAAACTCCCAAGATTACTGAAAAAACGTCAAATATAATCACATGAATAAAAATAAAACTAGCAATGATAGGAAACATCTAAAGCACTTGTATGAAGCAAACCCACTTAAAAGAAACTCACCTGTTGAAAAGTAAACTTGATTTGGATCAAACATTATTGGGTTAATCATGTGTTGATCCAAAACTTAGCCCAAATTCTAGAAAAATCATCTACCTCCTTAAAATAAAAATCTAGATATTCTTATAGAATTATTTTGGTAATTAAGATAAAATAATCTAGATTTTTAAGTAGAATTCTCTAGATTTAAGATTAAAATATGTAAGATATTTTGTACTTTGGGGGCTATAAATACCTCCACTCTCTTCTCATTTTGTATCACCAAGAAATAATCAAGTTTGTAACAAATGTAATAATAAGAGTCATCTTCTAAGTTATAAAATCTTTCTTCTTCACAAAGCTTCTTTCTCTTCAAACACTTAAACACTTTCTCCATCTTTATAAAGTTTTTCATTCCGACAAAGTGGTATCAGAGCTACAAGTTCCTTTTGAAGATGGCAAACAATAGTGTTCCCTTCCAAGTTCCATTGCTCACTAAGAGCAACTATGACAATTGGAGTCTTAGGATGATGGCTATCTTAGGAGCACATGATGTGTGGGAGATAGTCGAGAAAGGCTTCGTTGAACCGGAGAATGATGGTGGTTTATCTCAAACAAAAGGATGGTTTGAGAGATTCAAGGAAGAGAGACAAGAAGGCTCTCTGTCTAATCTATCAAGGATTAGATGAAGATACATTTGAGAAGGTTGCTGGAGCAAAGACATCCAAAGAAGCATGGGAGAAGCTTCGGACATCTTACAAGGGAGCGGAACAAGTTAAGAAGGTACGTCTTCAAACTCTAAGAGGAGAATTTGAAGCGTTACAAATGAAGGAAGGAGAACTCATCTCAGATTACTTCTCAAGAGTCTTGACAAGACGTGGTGGCGGTCATTTCCGAGGACGAGGTCGTGGTGTAAATGGACGAGGTTGGAGACCATATGAAGACAACTTCAACCAAAGAGGGGAGAATTCATCAAGTGGTCATGGAAGAGGAAACCCAAAATCAAGGTACGATAAATCAAGCATCAAATGCTATAATTGCGGAAAGTTTGGACATTATGCTTCTGAATGCAAAACTCCAAACAACAATAGAGTTGAAGAGAAGTCCAACTATGTTGAAGAGAAGTCCAACTATGTTGAAGAAAGGAATGAAAAAGAAGATATGCTATTGATGACTTACAAGAAAGTTGAACCAAATGAGGTTCACAAGTGGTACCTTGATAGTGGTGCAAGCAACCACATGTGTGGAAATAAAAGCATGTTCGTGGAGCTTGATGAATCGGTGAAAACTGATGTGGCTTTAGGAGATGAATCGAAGATGGAAGTGAAAGGTAAAGGAAATATTCTCATCCGCTTGAAGAATGGAGATCATCAATTCATTTCCAATGTTTACTACATTCCGAGCATGAAGACCAACATCTTGAACCTAGGACAACT
>NW_013617611.1:20377-20861 GCF_000695525.1 Brassica oleracea var. oleracea | reverse complement strand
AATGGTGAAAGGATTACCTTGCATCAATCATCCAAATCAAGTGTGTGAAAGTTGCTTACTTGGAAAGCAATTCAATATGAGTTTTCCAAAGGAGTCGGAGACAAGAGCAAGAAAGCCACTAGAACTCATACATACAGATGTATGTGGTCCGATAAAACCAAGTTCACTTGGTAAGAGTAACTATTTCCTTCTGTTTATCGATGACTTTTCAAGAAAAACATGGGTTTTTGAAACAAAAATTAGAAGTGTTTGAAAATTTCAAAAAGTTCAAAGCCCATGTTGAGAAGGAAAGTGGTCTTAAGATCAAGTCCATGAGATCGGATCGAGGAGGAGAATTTATGTCCAAAGAGTTTCTGAAATATTGTGAAGATAATGGCATCCGGAGAAAGTTGACGGTGCCAATAACCCCTCAACAAAATGGAGTAGCAGAAAGAAAGAATAGGACAATACTTGAGATGGCAAGAAGCATGCTCAAGAGTAAGAA
>NW_013617611.1:15192-19752 GCF_000695525.1 Brassica oleracea var. oleracea | reverse complement strand
TCAAAGAGCTGGGATCGACTATGATGAGGTATTTGCTCCAGTTGTTCGCTTAGAAACGGTTAGACTAATCATTTGATTGGCAGCCCAAAAGAGTTGGAGGATACATCAAATGGATGTCAAATCAGCCTTCTTAAATGAAGACCTTGAGGAAGAAGTCTACATTGAGCAACCATAAGGCTACATAGTCAAAGGAGAAGAAGACAAAGTATTAAGGCTAAAGAAGGCACTTTATGGATTAAAGCAATCACCAAGAGCATGGAACACTCGGACTGATAAGTACTTCAAGGAGAAAGGCTTCATCAAGTGTCCATATGAGCATGCACTTTATATCAAAACTCAAAACAATGATATATTGATTGCATGCTTATATGTTGATGACTTAATATTCACTGGGAACAATCCGATTATGTTTGAAGATTTCAAGATGGAGATGACAAAGGAGTTTGAGATGACCGACATTGGATTGACGTCATACTACCTTGGCATTGAAGTAAAACAAGAAGAAAATGAAATCTTCATTACTCAAGAAGGCTATGCTAAAGAGGTGCTTAAGAAGTTCAAGATGAATGACTCAAATCCAGTTTGCACGCCAATGGAATGTAGAGTCAAGTTGTCAAAGGAAGAAGAAGGAGAGAGTGTGAATCCAACTCTCTTTAAGAGTCTAGTTGGAAGCTTACGCTATCTAACGTGCACAAGGCCCAACATCCTACACGCAGTTGGAGTTGTGAGTCGATACATGGAGCATCCAACAACAACTCATTTCAAGGCAGCCAAGAGGATCCTACGCTATATCAAAGGTACAATCAACTTTGGCTTGTACTACTCTATCTCTGAAGATTACAGGCTTATTGGATATAGCGATAGCAATTGGGGTGGAGATGTAGATGACCGGAAAAGCACAAGTGGCTTCGTGTTTTTCATTGGAGAAACCGCTTTCACATGGATGTCAAAGAAGCAACCAACTGTCACTCTTTCTACTTGTGAAGCGGAGTATGTGGCAGCTACTTCATGTGTTTGCCATGCTATTTGGTTATGAAACTTGCTGAAGGAGCTGAACCTACAACGAGAGGAACCAACAAAAATCTTTGTGGATAATAAGTCGGCAATAGCATTGGCGAAGAATCCAATCTTCCATGATCGGAGCAAGCACATCAATACTCGTTATCACTACATAAGAGAATGTGTTACCAAGATGGATGTGAAATTGGAGTATGTGAAGACAAATGATCAAGTAGCTGATATCTTCAATCCCAAGATTACTGAAAAAAACGTCAAATATAATCACATGAATAAAAATAAAACTAGCAATGATAGGAAACATCTAAAGCACTTGTATGAAGCAAACCCACTTAAAAGAAACTCACCTGTATCCCGTAGTATTTAGGAACATCTTAATCAGCTGCGTCGCTGAGCACTCCTTTTTGTAACTATCAGTAAGAACCTTCAAAATACGGCCTAGTTTACAGATATGTCGGCTGACCAACTGAGAGAAGACATCAACAGGAACCTCCGTCGCACCTTCAAATCCCATTGTCAAAAGCATGCGCGCAACAACTTTCCGTGACACCTGGGCAGCTTGTTCGTCACTAAATCCCATCTTCTCAGCTATTCAACGGAGGCACGCTAGAGTCTCCACTGGTGACATGGTCTCTGTTAGCAGGTCATTTTCTTTGCCGCAAGCTTCTAGACTCAGGAGAGTCAGGACCTTTTGGTTTCTAATAAAAGGAATGTCATTGTTTTCGCAGATTTGTTCCTCCTGAAAATTTTGAGCTGGCTATGCTGACTCTTGAGTTAGAGTTTGTTAAGAAAGGGACTAAAAGCGAGCAGGTTTGTTGTTGATGTCTATCATCTGTTTGTTTCTTGGTACCTTTGCAGGCTGTTATTGAATTTAACTTCCGTGTGCAATTTTTTTTTTTTGTTTTCACAGGTTGATGCTGCTCTCCTTTCGACCCAACTTAAGCGGAAATACATCAACCAGGTATAGAGAGATCCTTCTTCCTATTCTTCTGTAGTATCTGTTCTTGTTGCATTTATTGGTCTCATAAGATACACTACTAGTCTTGTCATTTATTCATAACCATGTGTCTAATAGAAAAATGAGAGAAACGATAGATACCTAAACATCTAAGGTCTATATTAAATAAATTAGCTGGTATTGAATGTTTACATGGATGTCGTCTGCAAATCCTGCTCAACTGTACTTTTTTAGTGAATGCATTTGGTGACTATTCTGAAAAAGTGAAAATCCTGTACTTAAGGTTATTTGCCCATGTGTTTCTAGACTACGTGGTATCATTTATATGTTTATTTGGCATTTTTTATTCACAAAATCAAATTAGATTTATTGAAACAATGCACACTGCTGCAGGTCCTGACTGTTGGCCAGAAAGCAACATTTGAGTATCATGGAACTAATTACATTCTTACGGTCAATCGAGGGGATGTAGAGGGTCAGAATCAATCTAATGGCATCGAAAGAGGGATGCTTTCTCAAGATACATATATTGTGTTTGAAGCATCAAACGCCAGTGGCATAAAGGTCTGATTTTGATGAATTCCGTAAAGCTATGTGTTATTGATCAGTTACTCGATTTTCTATCAGTTGATGAGTCAATCACATTTGAAACAGTAAACATAATATCATATCTGACGTTTGGTAATTTACGGAAACAGATGCTGATTGCTATCTTGTATAATCATATTTAACTGGTACGTTCTAATGCAGATTGTTAACCAACGGGAAGCTGCTAGCAGCAATATATTTAAACATAAGGAATTTAACCTAGGGTCTCTAGGCATAGGAGGTCTGGGTGCGGAGTTTGCTGACATATTTAGAAGAGCCTTTGCTTCTCGTGTATTTCCTCCTCATGTCACAAGCAGGTTCTGTCATTCATTCTTCAAGCAAATGTTAGACTGTATTATATATATATATTTCTTCTAAGTTTATGTTATTGATCTTGCAGACTGGGAATTAAGCATGTTAAAGGGATGCTTCTGTTTGGACCTCCTGGTACTGGCAAAACACTTATGGCGCGGCAAATTGGAAAGATGTTGAATGGAAAAGATCCAAAGGTAATCTCTGTCGTTCTAGATATTCCCTCAAGAAAAGTTATGATAACTGATAGGCTTGTCGTCCTTAATCGTATTAATCAGTTTTTATCCAGGATTTCATATGCATATATACGCGTAAAGTGTTTCATCGTTTCGTGAAGATTTTTGCTCCCTGATTAGATTGACGGTTGACGCTTTTGAAATGTTCCAAAAATTGACATGTTTAATACTTATGTCGCTCTTTTCTGGCATAATAGATCGTTAATGGTCCTGAAGTGCTGAGCAAATTTGTTGGTGAGACGGAAAAAAATGTAAGAGACTTATTTGCTGATGCTGAGCAAGACCAGAGGACCCTTGGTAAGGAACTGTTTTCCTGAGCTGTGTTTTTGTGTTTTGTTTTTCTTACGCATATGCTAATTGGACACTCTTATTTTACATTCTCAGGTGATGCTAGTGAGTTACATGTCATCAATTTTGATGAAATTGATGCTATCTGTAAGGTACACACGGCTTTTACTTTATAGAAAAGAATTTTTGCTAACTTGAAGTTATATGCATTTAATTTTGACGACCAGCCCATTGATTTGGAAACTTATTATTTTCATGGGATCCGCTGGTTGTAAGATCCCGCGCTCGTCTCCTGTCGTCCCAAGCTCGTCAATGGTGGCTCCAATTTCATTGCTGGAGATCCCAAACTTGTCTGATGTTCCGAGCTCATTTGATGCTCTGAGTTTGTTAATGGCGGCTTCGAGTTCGTGCTTGTTCGGATTCTTCGTTGGTGAAGGAGTGTGGTTGAGATGCGCTGGTTTCGATTGTGGGCCGAGCTAGGGAAAGCTCTGAATCTGGGTTGTCGATATCGGTTGTTGCTGATCCGAGTTTGGCGATGGCGACAAGCGTGGTGTCTGATGTGGAGGGCACGAGCTTGCCATTGGTGGGGTCGAGCTCGGCTTTTGTTTCAAGCTCGTCAGTTTTTGTTCCAAGTTTGTTTCCTGTCGTTCCTAGCTCATCCCTTGGTTCGAGCTTGTCGGTTGCTATCCCGAGCTTGCCGTTGTCGATGGAGCCGTGTCGTGGTGAGGTGGGGTTGAGCTCGTCGTCTTCTCACTACAAGAAAACACACCGAATTCCGACGAAGGTTCCGACGGACACCAAGGTCGTCGGACATTTGTGACGGAATACTGACAAATTTCCGACCAAATCCAAAAAAAATTAAGTCGTCGGAATTCCGTCGGCTATTTCCGACGAAATTCCGACGGAATATGGTTCGTCGGAATTTTCCGACGACTTTTCGACGACATTCCGATAAAAAATGTAACCGTTGTAGTCGTCGGAAGTTCGTCGGTATATTCCGACGAATTTCCGACGACATTCCGATTAACAGCAAAGTCGTCGGAATTCCATCGGTATTTTCCGACGGAATTCCGACGAACCATGTGACCGTTGCCGACAAATACATATGACCGTTGTATAGCCGTTTGGGATTGGACAATTCCGACGGAATTCCGACGGACT
>NW_013617611.1:8332-10960 GCF_000695525.1 Brassica oleracea var. oleracea | reverse complement strand
TGAATTTTAAACTTTATGAATGTTTTTTTCCTATTTCGGTTTTTATGAATTTAAATTTTATAATATTATTAGTTTTAAATTTCTGATTTTTTAAATTTATTAATATAAAAAAAATATTAAAATGCAAAATTAATTTGTAAAAAAAAATGGGTATATACCGACGGACAATGGTCGTCGGAATATACCGACGAACATAAATCCGTCAGAATTTACCGACAAACCACATTTCCGTCGGTAAATTCCGACGCCCAAAGTTCGTCGGAATAAACCGAGGAACACTCTACGTCGGAATTGTCCGACGAACGTTCTCCATCGGTACGTAGTTTTCCGATGAACTCTGGTGTCGTGTATCCGCATCGTAATATCGTCGGAAGTTCGTCAGAATGACGTTTCTCGGTATTCGTCAGAAAGTCGTCGGAAGTTCTGACGAAATTCCGACGAATTTTTTTTTTCCGACGAAACGATACCGACGGACGGGTTCGTCGGAAATTCGTCTATTCCGACGAATTTCCGACGATTTCGGCCATCAGAATCCCTCTGTTCTCTTGTAGTGTCTGGTTCGAGCTCGTCTCTCATTCAGTTGGTGTTCCTCTTGATCTTGGTGATAGTGAGTGCGTGGAATACTTCAAGGCGACGAGGGCTCGGGATTGGACTGAGGTGAGGCGATCGGAGGTTTGGCAGTGCATCCCGTTTATTGACTCAGGTTGAAAATATGTACTTTTTTTTTAGTTGCTGGGTTAAATGCCTTTGATTGCTTGATCTCGGCTCTGGAACGTCACTGATTTTGTATGGTTTTGTTGGGGTTTTTTTTTTTTGCAAACTTGATTAAGTGTGTGCGGGGAGCTGCAACACTGAGAACATATCTCGTATTTTTTTTTGCAAATTTGATTAAGTGTGAGCGCGGAGCTGTATCACTGAGAACAGATCTCGTATTTTTTTTTGCAAATTTGATTAAGTGTGAGCGCGAAGCTGCAGCACTGAGAACGGATCTCGTATATTTTTTATTGCAAATTTGATTAAGTGTGAGCGCGGAGCTGCTGCACTGAGAACGAATCTCGTATATTTTTTTTACGTGAGAGATGGTCTTATCCTGATATTTGTTTGAAAAATATAGAATTTTTTTATAGAACTAGCTGAGCCTCGTGAGAGGTTGCCTACGTACCCCACATGTGGGGATCAAGCCGACCGTAGTTCACCTTTACAAGGAAAGTAAATGCTTGGATTAAAAGGGCGGATCCTCCTGGAGTCTTATTTTTGGTACATCTGGGGCGCGCCGGTCTTCTTGCTTGCGCCTTCTTCTTAGGTAGATTTTTTATGTTTTTTTTATAGAACTGCAATATGCCTGGGCATCTTCTGATCCTTGACTGTTGCGAGCCTGCTTTCTTGTGGAGCGACTGGATGGTTGGTCGCTGATTTGATAATTGGATGCTTTTCTACTCTTTCCATCTCTGTACGCTTTGTCATAATGATGTCTAGGTTCATAGTATTCGTCAGGCTCTTTATCTTTCGAAGATGATTTTTTGGTGGCTGCGTGTTTTTTGCTGAATGCAGCTTTATCTTCTTCGATTTCGATGAAAGTTATCACCCGATGGAGTTCATCTTCCATAGTCTGTGGTTTATACTTCATGAGCTCTTCTCGGAATGGTGATTCGTGCCAAAGACCGTTTCGGACTGCGAGGACTGCTGCTTCGTCGAGTACAGTTGTAACGCCCTTGGCCCGATGATCGTCATCAAATACCATAACCCAATTCTTTTCGTCCAAAACTCTTATTAAAACTCAAATAATCTTACATAAATCCGAACTCAACTAAAGACTGAATGTCAAATGAAATCTTAAGGAAAATGTTTAAAAGAAAAGTCATAAAAGAAAGCCTCGAGAAAACACTTGCACCATACGAACATCTACTCCCGCTCCCTCTCGGCCATACCTATAAGAAGAGGGGTGAGTACGGAATACTCAGTGAGGGCAGGTTCCAGAAACCAACGATCTCAACTCAGGAAAAACAACCCAAATGCACATACTCCCTCTAGACTCTATATGTTTTCCCTTAACTCATACTTATCCTTAACATCATTCACTTATCATTCACATCACGTCTCAACATCTTATCATCACTTTCTTGACCACCCTAACATGCCTACGACTTCATCACTTCACACATACTATCATTTAAACAAGAAGATCAATCACATATCACATCACACATACACACAAGTCCTAGATCTGATTAACAAAGGACTAAGTCCCATTGGTTACTCAACATGAGGCAAGTTCACAACCAAGTCCTCACCTTAGCTTTTTGCAGTAGTAGATCTGGATCTAAATTGGGGAATCGGTCACTTCTCGAGATCTGGTTTAAGACTAGGATTCACATAAGAGAGAGATGAGTTTAGGATCTGTCATTCCCAATGACTTATAGCTAGAGATAACAGTCTTACCTTATGGTTCAGATCTCAGTTGCTTGCACGAAACCGAATCAAGGAGGCAGCGGCTAGGGGCTCGGTTGCGGCGGCTAGGGCTTCGCGGGTGGCTGGCGGCTTGAGGCGGTGGCGGGGTTCTGCTCGGGCAGGGCTTCGCTTGCTGTACCTCTTGTGGCTGAACCCTAGGGAAACTTCTCCTTTTATAAG
>NW_013617611.1:709-8286 GCF_000695525.1 Brassica oleracea var. oleracea | reverse complement strand
GCACTTGAGTCTCCTTTTGGGCCGGGCCCGGGATGTTACAATTCTCCACCACTAGAAAAGGATTCGTCCCCGAATTCTGAACCTCATCCCGATTCCGTTCCGCGTTTCCAAATATCCCGGGGTAGTTAGCCTTCAAGTGCGACTCATGTTCCCACACATCCTCGTGGATCCCATCCATCTCCCAGCGTACGAGCACCATCTTTTCCTTCCGTCCACGGTTATCCACTTCCTTTTCCTCTACAATCTTTACTGGCTTGCTAACCAATGCCAAGTTACGTTGCACATCTGTAGGCGGATGCGGCAGGATCAGCTCGGGCTCTCGTATAACCTTCCGTAGCACGGAGATGTGGAACACGTCATGGAAATACGATAATTCCGGCGGTAGTACCAGCCGGTACGCGACTGCGCCGATCCTCTCCTTTATCACATATGGGCCCCATGTACCTGGGTCTCAACGTTTCAACTTCCGGTTTGGGTCACTCCCTCGGAATGTCCTCATTTTCAAGTACACTTCGTCCCCTACTGCAAACTCTAGCTTCTTCCGGTGTTTGTCGGCGTAACTCTTTTGGCGGTCGTGTGCTATTTTCAATCTGTCCTTTAGGAGTTCTACTTGCTTGATCGTTTCTCCAACTAGTTCAGGAGTCATATCTCGTTCCTCCCCCACTTCGGTCCAACATAAGGGGTCCCTACAGGGTCGCCCGTACAACGCTTTGTACGGGGACATTTCAATATTTGCATGGTAGCTGTTGTTATAAGAGAACTCCACCAATGGTAGATACTCGCTCCATTTGCCTCCCCATTCCAAGACACTCGACCTCAACATATCCTCGAGTGTCTGGATGGTCCTCTCGGATTGTCCATCCGTCTGTGGGTGGTAGCGGTGCTAAGGCAAACCTTTGTTCCCAATGCCCTTTGAAAAGCATGCCAAAAAGTTGAGGTAAACTTCGGGTCCCGGTCAGATACTATGCTTACATGTACCCCATGCAACTTCACTATGGTGCTCAGGTATTCTTGAGCTAAGTCTTCGGTCTTATCAGTAGTTCGTATAGGTAGGAAATGAGCCGTCTTTGTCAGGCGGTCTACTATCACCCATATGGCGTCCTTGTTCCTCATGGTCCGTGGTAGACCCGTGACGAAATCCATTGTCACCATATCCCATTTCCATTGTGGTAAGGGTAGCTCTTGCAGCAGTCCTCCCGGGACTCCGCGCTCCACCTTAACCAGTTGATAGGTCTGACACCGGGCTATCCACATGGTAACATCTCTCTTCATTCCTTCCCTGTGATAGTACCGTTTCAGGTCCTGGTACATTTTTGTCCGTCCCGGGTGAATTGCGAATCGTGATTGGTGAGCATGTGCCAGTAACTCGTCCCTTAAGTTCCCTTCATGTGGTACGCACACTCGGCCTTTAAACAGGATAGTACCATTCCCAGCCGTACGGTACCCGTTCACCTCCTTGTCGACCATCCCTTGGAGAGTGGAGTCCGTCTCCTGGGCCTTACTGATTCGACTCAGTAGGTCAGCTTGTTCCACGACCTCTAACCCTGCGCCCTCCTCGTTTACTCTCGTCGTACAGAGACATAGTTTTGTTAGGGTCGTGGCGAGTTCATGAGTTTCCTTTGCTCCGGAAACATCCTATTTCCTTCGGCTTAAGGCATCTGCCTCCAGATTTGCCTTCCCATGGTGGTAATCGATGACCAGGACGTAATCTGCTAGCAGCTCCATCCACCTGTGTTGCCGTAGATTCAAGTCTCCTTGGGTGAACACGTATTTCAAACTCTGGTGATCCGTGAAAATTTGCACCTTTTCTCCGTATAGGTCCGATCTCCAGATTTTAAGGGCGAATACCACCGCTGCTAACTCTAGGTCATGGGTTGGGTAGTTAGTCTCGTGTTTCCGCAGCTGTCCGGACGCGTAGGTGATCACCCTTCCCTCCTGCATGAGTACGCATCCCACTCCAACCCCGGAGGCGTCGGTGTAGACCACAAATGGCACCCCTGGTTTAGGTAGAACTAGTATTGGGGCTCTAGTCAGCATCTCTTTTAGTTGTTTGAATCCCTCCTCGCAAGCCTCTGTCCATTCAAACCTAACTTCCTTACCCGTAAGGCGGGTGAGTGGTCTGGTTGTTGTGGCGAACCCTAAAACGAACTTACGGTAGTATCCTGCCAATCTGATGAATCTTCGAACTTCGGTAGCGTTACCTGGTGTTGGCCATTTTGTGATTGCGGTGATTTTCTTGGGATCCACCGCTATCCCTGCCTCGGAAATCACATGCCCTAGGAACCCGATCTTACGTTGCCAGAAACTACACTTGCTAAGCTTAGCATATAACCCCTGCTCCCTTAACTTGCCCAGCACTATACTCAAATGGCGTCCGTGGTCCTCCCGGCTCTAGGAATAAATTTAGATATCGTCGATGAAGACAATCACGCATTGATCCAGATAATCTCTGAAAATGTCATTCATCAGTCCCATGAAAGCTGTCGGCGCATTCGTCAGCCCAAAGGGCATTACTACGAATTCGTAGTGTCCGTACCGGGTATGGAAAGCTGTTTTCCTAATATCCCCTTCGTGAATAGGAATTTGGTGATAACCCGAAGCAAGGTCGATCTTTGAAAACCATGTGGCCCCCTCCAGCTGATCCATGAGTTCGTCTATACGGGGTAGGGGGTACTTATTTTTAACGGTTACCTTGTTTAATCCTCGGTAGTCGATGCACAGTCGAAGGCTCACATCCTTCTTCTTGACAAAGAGCACGGGCGCCCCCCCCCAGGGCGAGCTACTAGGGCGTATAAAACCTTTTTCCACTAGTTCTTCCAGTTGTTTCTTAAGTTCAGCCATCTATGCCGGTGCCAATCGGTAGGGGCCCTGGAGACCGGGGCGGTTCTGGGTTCTAGCTCAATCGTAAAGGCATTATTCCGATGAGGTGGGGGCCCGCGTAGTGGTTCGAACACATCTGCATACTCTGCCGCTACATGAATACTTCTCAGATCTAGCGCTTCGGTCTCCCCCACCATTTCTATAGTGGCTAGGAGGGCTTCTCCTCCTTTCCGGATTGCTTCTTCGGCATGGGCCATCGATACCACGGATATCCCGGCCCTAGTTCTCATTCCTCTGTACACGATTTGCCTCCCATCAAGCGGAATCCTAACGCACGCCTTGGCACACTCTACTACAACTTTGTGCTGTGCTAGCCAATCCATTCCCAATATCACCTCGTAACGCCCCAGTTCTAGTTCCAGCAAGTCTCCGGGTAAGTTCACTCCTGCGAGGATCACTGGTACCTCCTCATATCTTCCCCTCGTGGCCATTTTCTCTGTCCCTGTAGTCTCGACTCCTGTCACCATGGTGTTGAATTTCCCCTTAAAGTTCCACTCACGTGTAAGTTTAGGGCTTACAAAACTGTGAGTTGCCCCAGTGTCGAAGAGAGTGAATGCCATCACTCCCCCGACCGCGACAGACCCTACACAACACTAATGCTAAGCTATGCGACTACAAATAGTTCTTTTCATAAAACATAGACGTAGCGTCAAATCAAGGACATACCCGCGACTGGTTCGGCTCCGTCGCGACCCTCGACGGCGTACGCTCTTGGCCTTGCGGCTTGTCCTCTCTTCTGTTGGGGTTACGCTCCTCCCGCATTCTCTCCTTGTAGTGTTGGGCAATCCCACGACAGATGTCCCTCTTGATCGCAGCGGTAACAGCGTCTGCGATGGCCTCGTTTCTCCTTCGGGCATTCCCTCGCCATATGGCCGCGTTCGCCGCAGTTGTAGCATGCTCCCGCCCTGCACTCCCCTACATGGTATCGTCCACACCTTTCGCATGGGGGCCTTGCCTGGGCAGGCTCGGCCGCGGGCAGTGCATTCCGGGGCCATTTCGCACCCCGGTTCTGGGAGGTCTGGTTCTGCCTCCGCTCCTCCTCGAGCCCCGATTCTTGTTCTGCGGCTTTCTCGATCAGTTCATGGACATCACGGTAGTCCCGCACGTTGCAGCTGTTCCTCAGTTCTACCCTCATTCCTTTGAGGAACCAGCGGATTAAGTCATGATCACTCATGTAGTGGCCCGCAAATCTCCGAAGTCGGTTGAACTCGTCTCCGTAGTCTCTCACGTTCCTTGTCCCCTGACGGATGTCCTGAAACTTGCTTTCCATTGCGTCCATAGCTTCCAAGGGAAAATACTTCCCATTGAATGCTTCCAGGAAGTCATCCCAGGTCAGTCGTATCCCGTGTGCCCTTTCGACCACTTCGTCCCACCACACTAGCGCGTCGTCCTTAAGATAGTGGGCAGCCAGATCCCTACGGAACTCCGGTGGGCACCTTGCAGAAGCAAAGTTCCTCTCAAGTTGACGTCTCCAGTTATCCGCGACAATTGCATCGGCCTTTCCATTGAAAAACTCCGTCTGCATACTCTTCATATGTCTCAGCATGTCCCAATAGTTGGGGCCTGGGGTGTGCACCACTGCAGACGCTGCCGGGGGTGGTGGCGGATTCTGATCCGCCCCAGGTGGTATGGGGTTGTCTCCCGCCCCTGCTGCGGCTTCACCATTGGGCAATTGACCCCATAGGCCTCACGGTACCTTTGTAGTTCTGCCAGGAGCGTTGCGTTCACCGTGTTTGGCATTTCCACTGGGTTCCCATTCTTGGGTGCGGCCTCCCTGTGGCTTTCTGCCTCGCTGGAGGCCTGAGACGCAGACCTAGTGACCCGTCGTGTCGCTCTCTGGACGGCCGCAACTGGCCTTGCAACTCTGACGTTTTTGGGAGGCATCCTGTTGACAAGCGAGGGGTATTAGCCACGGTTCTACTCAAATTCTATTGTCCACCGAGTAAGCTAGGAGTTCCGTCTGAATGGTGCACGTATTTTTTTTTTTTTTTTGAAAGCCCTTTGGAAACACTTAGAAAAACGCTTGGAAGAAATTCTTTTGAAACCTGGTTTTTACCTACTTCTACCCGACCTTTTCCCTACCCGCCCGGGACAGCACCGAGTGGGTTTAACCCGCTCTGATACCAATTGTAACGGCCCTGGCCTGATGATCCTCATCAAATACCATAACTCAATTCTTTTCCTCCAAAACTCTTATTAAAACTCAAATAGTCTTACATTAATCCGAACTCAACTAAAGACTAAATGTCAAATGAAAACTTAAGGAAAATGTTTAAAAGAAAAGAGTCATAAAAGAAAGCCTCGAGAAAACACTTGCACCATACGAACATCTACTCCCGCTCCTTCTCGGCCGTACCTGAAAGAAGAGGGTTGAGTACGGAATACTCAGTGAGGGCAGGTTCCAGGAACCCACGATCTCAACTCAGGAAGAGCAAACAATCACAAGTCATGAGCTAATAAGATCTATTGTACAAAAACAACCCAAATGGCCGACCATGAACTAAGGACTCTACAATGCACGTTTTTATATCCCGCCTCTCACGGCTGGCTCATCTTTTATGGGTTTAGGATCTGTCATTCCCAATGACTTATAGCTAGAGATCACAATCTTACCTTATGGTTCAGATCTTAGTTGCTTGCACGAAACCGAATCAAGGAGGCGGTGGCTAGGGGCTCGGTTGCGGCGGCTAGGGCTTCGCGGGTGGCTGGCGGCTGGCTTCGTCGGAGGCGGAGCGGCGCCGGCTAGAGGCGGCGGCGGGGTTCTACTCGGGCTGGGCTTCGCTTGCTGTCTCTCTTGTGGCTGAACCCTAGGGGAACTTCTCCTTTTATAAGAAGTGGGAGGGGTTATGTCTAGTGTTTCTTCTTCTTGGGCCTCCAGCACTTGAGTCTCCTTTTGGGACGGGGCCGGGATGTGACAACGGTGATGCGAGAAACGATGGCTCTGAACTTGTCGATGTACGAGCGTAGTGTTTCCGTAGGTTCTTGAGCCAGATTCCATAGGTCGGCATTAGTTGCACTCTGTTGGATAAACAGCGAGTAGTGTTTGAGGAAGGCCGTCGAGAGTTGATTGTAGTTGTCGATATAATGGTTCAAGGCATGAGGACCAACCGAGGGCGAGTCCGCTCAAATTTTCCACAAACAATTGACAGAGACCGGCATCGTGTTCTTCTGGTGAGAAATTGGCTCTCCCGGTTGCGATGCTGAAGGCGGTGAGATACTCTCTTGGATCAGATGTTCCGTTGTAAGTCGAGAGTTTGATTTTGTTCTTCTGATGTCGGACATGGATACTGAGGAGACGAGTTTTAAAAGGTGTATTCTTGGTCTCGCGGAGTACAAGATCGATCTCTGGTGCTGCGCTGGTTGCCTGATGGACTTTGGAGTTCATGCTTTGCAGCTGAGCCCTCATTTCTTCAATGTCGTCGTCTCTGTGTTAGGTCTCCCTGTTGGTGATCTGCGGGAAATTGGTGGTTTGATGATGTTGATCATTTAGATAACTTGGGCGCTGCTGTCTGGAGTCGATGATTGGTGCTGAAGATTCGTTCACAAAATTCTGATATTGTTGTCCGGAACTTGTGATTGGTGCACGTAGATCGTTAGTTTGGATTGATCGCTGTTGTACTGAACCGGTCACTGGTGTTGGTAAATCGTTGAAAAGAACACACTGGTGTCATGGAGTAATATCAACTTGTTGTGATCTTGATGCGCCAATCTCGACAGACTGGAGTTCGTTGATGCGGTTGTTGCAAGCAATCTGAGAATGCGCGAGGTCGTCCAAATGAGAGGTCGTTCCTCGAGCGAGCTCATCGATCCTTCCGAGAAGGGTCTGAAAGATCAAGGAGATGTCTGGCTGAGTGGAGTACATCGTTCTTGTGTTAGTTGGTTGTGTTGCAGCTGGGTTTACGACATGTGTTGTCATGTTTGTGGGTTGCACAGGAGTTGTGATCCGAGCGTAAGTCTCTAGATTTATTGGTTGGACTGAGGTCATCGGTATGAGAGACGTGGTTCCGGCTGGATGATGCGAGGTCGTAACTGCCGCTGGTAGGGCCGAGGTCGCCACCATAGAGGCTGTGTTGTTGGCTGGAAGGGCCGAGGTTGTCACCATTGATGGCTGGGTCGAGGTCATCGCCACTAACGCCGAGGTATTGGCTGGATGGTCCGAGGTTTCCACCATTGATGGTTTGTCCGAGGTCATCGCTACTAGTGTCGAGGCGTTGGCTAGATGGTCCGAGGTTGCCACCATTGATGGTTCGCCCGAGGTCGTCGCCACTAGCGTCGAGGTGTTGGTTGGATGGTCCGAGATTGCCACCATTGATGGTTTGTCCGAGGTCGTCGCTACTAGTGTCGAGGCGTCGGCTAGATGGTCCGAGGTTGTCACCATTGATGGCTGGGTCGAGGTCGTAACCACTAGCGTCGAAGTGTTGGATGGATGGTCCGAGGTTGCCACCATTGATGGTTTGTCCGAGGTCGTTGCTACTAGTGTCGAGGCGTTGGCTAGATGGTCCGAGGTTGCCACCATTGATGGTTCGCCCGAGGTCGTTGATGTTAGGAGTTTTCAAGGCTTCTAAGACAAATGATGTAGTATAAAAGATTGTTGAACCAATTCTAAGTGATTTCAAAGCACTGAGAATGCAAGTACTCGCTTAATCTAAGTGCAACCAGTGATTTAAAAGATTTCTAAACTAATGATTAACGCTAAC
>NW_013617611.1:0-674 GCF_000695525.1 Brassica oleracea var. oleracea | reverse complement strand
GGAAAAGAGAACTCATGGGCATAGGGATTAGACCTTGGGTGATCAAGTTTCAAACTAAGGATGGCAAACGATCAATCAAACTATCAACCTTAAGCTTAGACACAGTTCTAAACAAGCTCTATGTCTAGATGAATGTTCATTTACTAACACATTTCAAACATCAAATGTCTTTGGTTGAATAATATGAAAGCAATTGTGGGAACCGAAATTCGCACTGTCGATATACGTTTAAATTAAGAAACTAGGAAAACCCTAATTTCCCAGAGGTCCCGGATCTCTGCGAGAGCCAACGGCAAGTGACCAAATATATGCGGAAATCATGAAAAGATAACAAACGAGTTTAGAGAAAACAGTAGATCCTATTTCGAATCCGCGTGAGAGCGTTGCGATCATTGCAAGGGATCATAAAAGCTTCGGCCGCAAAGGCTGTCAGCGAGTTACCTAGTTCTAGCGGCCTAAAAGCTCAAACCCAGTTGACTCGCAGCTCGATTACAAAAGACGAAAAAAATACAGAAAAGGTTTTTGATTGATTTCGGACTGAACCTTATGAAAGGCTGCCTACGTACCCCTTTCGAGGATCAAGCCGAACGTAGTTCAAGAGTAAATCAAGAGATCAAACTACTTGTTCACGTTCGTCTGGTAATCGGGCGCCAGTCATGGAAACAGAGCATGTC
>NW_013617610.1:33424-35076 GCF_000695525.1 Brassica oleracea var. oleracea | reverse complement strand
GGGGGAGGTTGAAGATAGCAAGGTCTTTCATGATCCAAAGCTATACATGAAGCTAGTAGGGAAGCTCATCTATCATACTATCACACGTCCGGATATATGCTTTGCTGTGAATCAAGTGAGCCAGCATATGCAAGTCCCAAAGGAGCATCATTGGAGAATGGTGGAAAGACTTCTCTTGTATCTGAATGGTACATCAGGCCTTGGAGTTTGGATGGGATGCAACAAGAGTATTGAAGTGGTGGGCTATTGTGATGCTGATTGGGCTGGAGATAGAGGAGACAGAAGATCAACCACCGGCTATTGTACATTCATTGGAGGAAATCTTGTGACATGGAAGAGCAAGATGCAGAAAGTAGTATCTTGTTCAAGTGCTGAAGCTGAGTATAGAGCAATGCTGAAGCTGACAAATGAGTTGGTGTGGATAAAAGGGATCTTGAAACATTTGGAGATAGAGCAAGCTACACCAATAACTATGCATTGTGACAACCAAGAAGCTATACATATTGCAACCAACTCAGTGTTCCATGAGAGAACCAAGCACATTGAAGTAGACTGTCACAAGGTGAGGCAAATGATTGTTTTGGGAGTAATCTTGCCATGCTATACAAGGAGTGAGGATCAGTTAGCGGATGTATTCACCAAGGCAGCAAGACAAAAGACAATGGAGTCCATACACATCAGGTTAGGACTCATTGATCTTTCACCCATAGAATAGTCCCCTGATCATGAGGACTTTACTCTTTTTCCCTTATCAAAGTTTTGTCCCAAATGGGTTTTCTTTGGAAAGGTTTTTAATGAGGAAGATCTCATGGTCCTTCCAAGCTTAACTTGTTCCACATGGTTAAACTTGAGGGGGAGTGTTGAAATGAGGTGATGAAACTATGTGATATGAAGCTAGAGAAGGTTAGAGGCTTGAGGATGAAGTTAAGGATGTGAGTGTACGGACAAGCCGTACAAGGTAAAGAAGGAGTTACCATGACCGTTTAACCGAGAAGGAAGTAAACGGATCAGTATTACTGTAACACCCGTCTCCTCCTCTTTCGAGACCGGCGTGCTACTTACCAAAAAGTACCGAATCAAACCGAGTTATTCAAAACCGAATAAAATACCAAAGCATTTAATAAAATAAATACAAAAGAATTACATCTTCAAATTGATTTATAAAAATACGTCTAATAAATCGAATGTAAGACCGGAATAAAATATGTGATCTCCAAGAAACCAATCCGTCCACATATCCAACTACTCGTCATGTTCACCTGCAAGGGGAAGAAAGAGGGGTGAGTAACAGGGGAGTTACTCCGTGAGGTATGGGATGCTAAACCGCAAACCACTGACTCAGTACATAGAACTACGACCATGTAGGCCTACCTCTAGCATGAAACAAACACGGTATCTAATACACCACATAAAACACCCAGTGCGCTGATAGTACATGCTACTCTATGCACCCCGCATTTCCTCATAAGGATATATGTATATCTCCAGGCGTACAGTAGTCCATCTTTGCACTCCCAGAATCTGCGCGTCGGCGACTGATACAAACGTCTTTGTACCCCCGCAATCTCACTGCTCGTCGGCGGCTTACACAAACGTCTTTGTGCACCCGCAATCACATTGCTCGTCGGCGGCTTACACAAACGTCTTTGTGC
>NW_013617610.1:28290-30739 GCF_000695525.1 Brassica oleracea var. oleracea | reverse complement strand
GCATCTTGTGAAACCTGGAAATGTATTGAGACTCAAGAAGGCTATCTATGGGTTGAAACATTCTCCTAGAGCATGGTACAACAAGCTGAGCACTACCTTGAATGGGCGTGGATTCAAGAAGTCAGAATTGGATCATACTCTCTTCACACTGGCTTCTCCCTCAGGTATCATTTGTCTATTTGTGTATGTTGATGATATCATTATAACAGGTAGTGATAAGGCTGGTATAAAAGCCACAAAGGAGTTTTTGAAATCTGTGTTTGAAATCAAAGACTTAGGAGAAATGAAATACTTCATTGGAATGGAGTTGTGTAGATCTAAGGAACGATTGTTCATTTCCCAAAGGAAGTATACACTTGATCTTTTGAAAGATGAAGGTATACAAGGAGTTAAGACAGCAAGGATGCCTCTTGAAGATGGATACAAGATTCCACGTGAGGGGGAGGTTGAAGATAGCAAGGTCTTTCATGAATCAAAGCTATACAGGAAGCTAGTAGGGAAGCTCATCTATCTTACCATCACACGTCCGGATATATGCTTTGCTGTGAATCAAGTGAGCCAGCATATGCAAGTCCCAAAGGAGCATCATTGGAGAATGGTGGAAAGACTTCTCTTGTATCTGAATGGTACATCAGGCCTTGGAGTTTGGATGGGATGCAACAAGAGTACTGAAGTGGTGGGCTATTGTGATGCTGATTGGGCTGGAGATAGAGCGGACATAAGATCAACCACCGGGTATTGTACATTCATTGGAGGGAATCTGGTGACATGGAAGAGCAAGAAGCAGAAAGTAGTATCTTGTTCAAGTGCTGAAGCTGAGTATAGAGCAATGCTGAAGCTGACAAATGAGTTGGTGTGGATAAAAGGGATCTTGAAACATTTGGAGATAGAGCAAGCTACACCAGTGACTATGCATTGTGACAACCAAGCAGCTATACATATTGCAACCAACTCAGTGTTCCATGAGAGAACCAAGCACATTGAAGTAGACTGTCACAAGGTGAGGCAGATGATTGTTTTGGGAGTAATCTTGCCATGCTATACAAGGAGTGAGGATCAGTTAGCGGATGTATTCACCAAGGCAGCAAGACAAAAGACAATGGAGTCCATACACATCAGGTTAGGACTCATTGATCTTTCACCCATAGAATAGTCCCCTGATCATGAGGTCTTTACTCTTTTTCCCTTATCAAAGTTTTGTCCCAAATGGGTTTTCTTTGGAAAGGTTTTTAATGAGGAAGATCTCATGGTCCTTCCAAGCTTAACTTGTTCCACATGGTTAAACTTGAGGGGGAGTGTTGAAATGAGGTGATGAAACTATGTGATATGAAGCTAGTGAAGGTTAGAGGCTAGAGGATGAAGTTAAGGATGTGAGTGTACGGACAAGCCGTACAAAGTGTACGGATAGGCCGTACAAGGGAAAGAAGGAGTTACCATGATCGTTTAACCGAGAAGGAAGTAAACGGATCAGTCTTACCTTCTACCATGCTCTACTTGGATCTGACCGTTGGGAGAGCTTGGGGAGCGTATCTGACAGGCTGTGCCAGGCTGTGACAGACTGTCAGCATCCGAGTCAAAGATCCAAGATGCTTCATACGCGGGAAGAAGCTCATTGGATGCTTTATGATACGTGCTCCTCTCTTGGTTGACTACACATGCCTTAGCTTATCTTTAAACCTTGTACACCCTAAGCTCTCATACTATATAAGTTGTAACCTCATCAGATAAAGGATTAACGAGATTGAATCACTCTTTCTCTACTCTCTCTCTAGTTTGAATCTCAAAAGTCTCTTAATAATCATTCACAAGCTATGATACTCGTTTAAATCTTCCACTAAACTCCTCTTTAATCTTTCTTAATCTCTCAATACCTTCTTAAATCTCTAAAATCTCAGCCTCGGCCATTTAAGGTAGTGCTCAGCTTGTTGTACCAAGCTCTTGGTGATTGCTTCAATCCATTGATGGCTTTCTTCAGTCTCAATACATTTCCCTTCTTCACCAAATGCTCAAGGCCTGGTGGAGGGTGCATATAGACTTCATCCTCAAGCTCTCCTTGTAGAAAAGCATTCTTCACATCCATTTGCCATAATCCCCATCCAAGGTTCATAGCTAGGCTTAGTACAATCCGGATTGTATGTAGCTTAGCTACTGGTGCAAATGTCTCAATGTAACCCTCTCCATAGTTTTGTGTGAAGCCTCTTGCAACCAGCCTTGACTTCTTCCTTTCCATTTGCCCATCAGCCTTGTACTTGATTGTAAAGATCCATCTACTTGATACTGCCTTCTTTCCCTTAGGTAGTTCACTTTCATACCATGTATCATTCTTTACCATATCTCCTGCCTCAGCTCCCACTGATTCCTTCCACTCCTTATCTAACATTGCCTCTTCATAGCTCTTTGGAATATAGTTCTCATCCAAGTTCACCATAAAAGCACAATGCTCTTCAGG
>NW_013617610.1:27239-27906 GCF_000695525.1 Brassica oleracea var. oleracea | reverse complement strand
ATTCCCTCCACTCCTTGTCCTTCATGGCTTCCTCATATGACCTTGGTACATGGCTCTCATCTAAGCTTACCATAAAGGCACAATGTTCTTCTGGATAATGAGCAAAGGAACACACAGCTTGAGAGGGATGTTCCACAGCCTGGGCATTGTAGTACACTCTCGTGTTTACCCAGTTGGAACTATCCTTTCTCACTCTGGTGCTTCTTCTCAATGGCTGCACCGCCGGCTCTGATTCAGGTTCAGTTGTAGTTGCATTAGTTTCCTCCTCTTGATCTTGGCTTGGTACCTCCCTATCTTCCCTATCTTCCTGCATCATACTTTGATCATGATCACCTGAGCCTTCTTGATCGTGGCTTTCAACATGTACTTCAGCCGGTTCAGGTGTGGTTTCCCCCCCATGATCTAAGTTTGATGCCTCGGTAGGTTGTGTGTTTGTTGTACTGCGTCTCTCCTTCGGATCCTGGGTAGTATGTATCCCAAGCCCCTCTAGAATGCTTCTAAGGCTGGCCGCTCTATCTGACTCTCTTGTCAATTCTAGCAGCTCATCTTGATTATTTTCCTCATAGAACCCCTTATCTTCAATGAACTTTACATCTCTAGAGACTAGAACTCTTCGAGTAGTAGGATCATAGCACTTGTAACCCTTTTGAGTAGTAGAGTAGCCAAC
>NW_013617610.1:17955-26358 GCF_000695525.1 Brassica oleracea var. oleracea | reverse complement strand
CTGTTGTAGCTTGGATTCAGCGTGAGCAGCAACCCAAACACCTTGTCCTGCTCGCGTCTCTCAGCCAGCTCATCTAGGTTGGTTGTGCCTGGCCTCAGCATCTCCAGTTCAGACCACAAGGCTCTGAACCTCCCAAGGTGCTTAGTAAACTCCATGTCCTCCTGTGTCAAGCTGTTGATAGCACGTTTCACTTCAAACACACGGCTCAAGTTTGAGATGTTACCATAAACCTTCTTTAGCGTGTCCCAAAGATCCTTTGCTGTCTCACAGTAGCTGTATGCCTCCAGGATAGACACTTCAAGAGACCGTTGGAGTATGGACATCACCAGCTGATCATCCTGCTCCCACTTCTCTTCATCGCACTCGACAATCTCCTTGTCGCCTTCATAAGTAATGAGCTTTGGGGCTTCACTCTGTGTGATGTGTCCCCATAAACCCTTACTCCCCACTGCTGTCTTCACCAAATGAGACCACAAAAGATAGTTACCCCCCTTGAGAGTATCCGGAACCACAGCTTTGTTGCTTTCCATTTCAGACCCACTCGGATGAAAGATATGCAACTAAAGTGTTCTTAGTACTAAAACCCAGATTATGATGAACCTGGCTCTGATACCATATAAACTTTAGAGAATCTGAGTTTGATATAAGAAAAGAAAGAGATTAGAGAAGTTTTAGAGATGATTTAGAACGAGTTTAGCTAAGAGTTTAGTGTAAATCATGATTGGGAGTCTTTGAGTCTAAGAGGGTGTTTTTGTGTCAAGAACTGTCTAATTATCATTAATGAAGAGTTTACAATATATATAGGAGAAGATACAAGGGTTTTCCCAAAGGTAAAGTAAGCAAAGCATGTGAAGTCAAGGAGGAGCTAGGCGCCGGTTTCAAACTAAGCCAATGGGAGACTCCACATGTGTGGGATGAATGGATAAGGTTGCTTTCCCTTTCCAGCTGCATACAGCCTGTCAAGTCGCGGCCTTATCCTTCTCTCAACGGTCTGATCAAGTGCTGGTAACTCTCCATAGTTACCATCACCCTTTTCACAAGTAACCATCCTGAATAGTGAAGAGTGTTACCCAAGACTTGTACGGCCACTCCTCATGTACGGCCTGTACGGATTGTACGGACTAAGCCTCCTCAATCCCTTTCTTCCAAATGCTTCACTACTTCATACCCTCTCCCCACATACATTACTCAACATTTCATTTCATGATCTCATCTCAAAGTGATCTCATCTCAACACCAACACATAGCATAAGCATCCAAACACTCTCAAGTAGTCCACTGATGGCTTGTGCTTGTTCAGAACTTCAAATGGTTCTTGATCCTTTAAGACCTTTGTGGGAATTCTATTGAGTAACCAATGAACATTGCCTTAGTGCTTCTTGCTTCTAACTTGTTCCTCAACTCTCCTGGTGCCAACACATAACATAAGCATCCAAAAACTCTCAAGTAGTCCACTGATGGCTTGTGCTTGTTTAGAACTTCAAATGGTGCTTGATCCTTTAAGACCTTTGTAGGAATTCTATTGATCAAGTAGCAAGCAGTGGCCACAGCATCACTCCAAAATCTCTTTGGAACATTTGCTTGGAACATTAGTGATCTAGCAACCTCCATCATGTGCCTGTTTTTTCTTTCAGCCACACCATTCTGCTGAGGTGTGTAAGGACAGCTTGTTTGATGCAGGATTCCATAGTGACTCAGATGACTCCTGAACGCATAGCTTGTGTACTCTCCTCCATTATCTGATCTCAAAATTTTAATCTTGGCATTGTAATGGTTAGTCACATAAGTTTGAAAGTTCTTAAATGCATCTATCACCCTATCTTTTGATGGAATTAAAGTTAACCAGGTGTATTTAGATTTTTCATCAATGAATGTGACAAAGTATTTATGATTATCTTTAGATATGCAAGGTGCAGTCCAAACATCAGAATGAATCAAATCAAAACACTTATCATAAACACTGGTAAAGTTTGGAAACACAGTTTTACAATGCTTGCCTAAAATGCAAGCTTCACAATCCTTATTTTCAAATGAAACACCTGGTAACATCAAGTTCAAAGCCCTTCCATGAGGGTATCCTAATCTAGCATGCCACAAAGCATTTTTATTTAAACTAGAAGCAGAGGTGAATGAACAATTGTGATTGGAAATAGGATCAAGTTCTTCAAGCAAGTATAATTCTCCTTTAGTGATTCCTTTTCCAATCAATTGGCTGCTCTCAATATCCTGAAACTTTACATCATTAGGACTGAATATAACATTGCAATTCAAATCAGTTGTGCATTTCTTAACAGATAGCAAGTTAGATGTAAATTCAGGCATATAGAATGCTCTAGTATTTTTATCAAACAATTTCAAGTTCCTTATTCCTCTAATAGGTATCTTGTCTCCATTTGCAATCATAACATGTCCATTAGTTGGTTCTATATCCTTAATAAGATTTGTATCATTAATCATGTGATGAGATGCACCAGAATCAACAATTAATGGCTTAGTTATGTTGCTAGCATTATGACAAAGGTTCAAAGGTGATCTAAATGCATTGGACTCATGATTCATCTTAGCACTTCTAGCAAAGGTGTACTCATTTCTAACATTCTCATTACTCTTAATCCTATTCATCCTAGCAATGTCAACCACACAAGCAGATGTTTCTAAAGTTTTAGCTATCATAGACGCACCAAAGGAGTACCCATGAGTGTTACCGTTCTCCTTGAGCATTTTGATGAGAGCATCCATCTCGGATCTCCTGATGTAGTCATGATAATTTCCACGGATGTTAGGAGGTCCTGAGTATGTCACCAGTGCCGTGCCATCACCCTCACGACCCTCTCCTTCAGCTCCACGGTTAGATGACCCAGCTCCACTTGTTCCCTCAGATGCGTGGGCTCGTGCCTCCCTTTCCTTCATGAACTTCGCCGGCTTTAGGTGGGGATGAAGTATCCAGCACTGACTCTTCTTGTGTCCATACTTCTTGCAGTGATCACAATTGCCATTGAACTTCCTATCCTCATACTTGCCGTCTGCTGCCTTATTGGCTTGTGGAGTCTCCTCATGATCACTTTGCGCAGCATTTGCTAGAGACAAGTCTCCTTTGCCACCAAACAAGCCAATGGAGCCTTGCTCCATTTGTATCTGAGCACACGCATCCTCCAGATCAGGGAGTTTCTCAGCCCTCAGCACATGCTTGATCAGCCCATTTTAGCTCGGATTCAATGTAAGCAGTAACCCAAAGACCTTATTCTGCTCCCTCCTTTCATTTAGAAGCTCCGGATCAGTTGTGCTTGGCCTCAGCATCTCCAACTCTGACCAGAGTGTCCGGAACCTCCCCAAATGCTTAGTGAACTCCATGTCCTCTTGAGTTAAGCCATTTAGAGCCTTCTTCACTTCAAAGACCCGGCTGAGGTTAGAGGTGTTTCCATACACCTTCTTCAGTGTTTCCCACAGCTCCTTGGCAGTTTCACAGTAGCTGTAAGCATCAAGAATGGACGGTTCCAACGAGGCATGGAGAACAGACATCACCATCAAGTCCTCTTGTTGCCACTTCTCAGCTTCAGCTTCCGAGACACTCTCCTTGTCTCCTCCTTGGGTAATAAGCTTTGGAGCCTCACCAGATGTGATGTGCTTCCATAAACCCCTGCTTCCCACAGTAGTCTTCACCATCCTAGACCATACTAGGTAGTTACTTCCCTTGAAAGTCACAGCAACTTTCATCTTTGTACCACTTTCCATCTTCAATAGCTTTTAAAAGACTTGATCTTGTGACTTAGACTCGCACCACCAGCTTCACACACCTTGTATCTTGTCTTGAATCTTCAAAGAACCTTCAAAGAACCAGATAAGATTTCCCAAACGTAGATGAAATTCTTGTGATGTCAAATCTTCCAAGAACAATCCAAACACGCTCACTTGATCTCTTAAAGCTTCAAGCTTGAATCTTCAAGAGAAAACACAAAGAACTTAGATTGAAATCAATCTGGCTCTGATACCATGTGAGTTTTGATTAGTGTAGAAGATAATCTGAGTTTAGATGAGACTAGAGTAGATTAAGAGAGAATAAGAGATTAAAAGACTAATGGAGAATCATTGTGAGATGTATGAAGAGATTAATTGATTAGAACTGTCTGATCTTCATTAATGAGATTATGGTACATTATATAGTGAGGGAGAGACTCTAGGGTTTCGGATACAAAGGGAGAAAGCATGTGGAGTCAATGGATATGATAAGAATGCATTTGAATCTATCCAATGGGAGTGACCGCGTGTGTGAAGCATCTTTGCTTTATGCCTTCTTCTTTCCAGCCCAAGACAGGCTGTCACACGCTCCTTCTTCCTTTTGGTAACGGTCTGATCCTTCAGATAAGTGATCAGAGCTTCTTCTTATCTAGTGAAGTTACTTAAGTAACTCTTGCTTAACCGTGGCTGAGGTAAGTGTGTACGGCCATGTACGGCCTTGTACGGCCTTGTACGGATGCCTCAGCCTCACTCCTCCATTCCTCCTAAGCTCCTTCTTCTCCATTCATACTTAACCTCACAAGCCTTCTCTTCTCATCTAATGATCTCATCTCAACACATACCATGTATCATTCTTTATCATAGCTCCTGCCTCAGCTCCAACTGATTCCTTCCACTCCTTGTCTCTCATTGCCTCTTCATAGCTTCTTGGAACATAATTCTCATCCAAATTTACCATAAAGGCACAATGGGCTTCAGAGTATTGAGCAAAGGAGCACACAGCTTGAGAGGGATGCTCCACAGCCTGGGCATTGTAGTACACTCTCGTGTTTACCTAGGAGGAAGAATCCTTCCTCACCCGTGTGCTTCTCCTCAATGTTGGTTGTTGAACCATCATGTCTTGCTCTTGGACATGCGGCTCTTGTTCTTCTTCTTCTACATCCTCCACTGATGCTTCCACTTCTCTTTGATCTTGCTCACCTTGATTATGAGAGCCTGAACTTGTCTACATTCCCTCCTCATTCAAGCCGGCTCCTTCTTGGCCATTTTCTTGAACTTCAGGCTCGTTTCCCCCCTCATGATCAAGGTGAATGTCTTGTATGTCTCCACCTGATTCACGAGCAGCTTCTTGTTGGTCTCCTTTACCAGAGTTCGGATCTTGGGTCATCTTGATCCCTAGACCCTCTAAAATGATCCTTAAAACACCAGCCTTATCTGATGTGAGATCCTTCAAGTCTTCTTGGTTCTTTTCTTCATAGTATCCTCTTTCTTCTACAAACTTCACATCACGTGAGACTAGTACCTTTCTACCTTCTGGATCATAACATTTGTATCCCTTCTGTGTTGTAGAGTAGCCTATGAACACAGCCTTTGTACTCCTTGCTTCTAACTTGTTTCTTATCTGCCCCGGAATCAATACATAGCACAGACACCCAAAGACACTCAAGTGCCCTACGGATGGCTTGTGCTTGTTCAAGACTTCAAATGGTGCATGATCTCCAAGTACCTTTGTAGGAGTCCGGTTAATCAAGTAGCAAGCAGTAGCCACAGCATCACTCCAAAACCTCTTGGGAACATTTGCTTGAAACATCAATGACCGAGCAACCTCCATAAGGTGCCAGTTCTTCCTCTCAGCCACACCATTCTGTTGAGGTGTGTAGGGACAACTAGTTTGATGAAGAATCCCATGATGAGCTAAATGGTACTTGAATGCATGGCTAGTGTACTCCCCTCCATTATCTGATCTCAAAATTTTAATCTTAGCATGATAATGGTTAGTCACATAAGCTTGAAAGTTTTTAAATGCATCACACACCCTATCTTTAGATGGAATTAAGGTTAACCAGGTGTATTTGGATTTTTCATCAATGAATGTGACAAAATACTTATGATTTTCCCTAGATAAGCAAGGTGCAGTCCATACATCAGAGTGAATCAAATCAAAGCATTTTTCATAAACAGTAGATGATCTTTGAAACACAGTTTTACAATGCTTGCCTAAAATGCAAGCTTCACAATCCTTATTTTCAAAATTAACACCTAGTAACATCAAATTCAAAGCTCTACTATGAGAATGTCCTAATCTAGCATGCCACAAAGCATTTTTATTTAAACTAGAAGTAGTAGTAAAGGAACAGCTATAATCAGAAACAGGAGCTAGTTCTTCAAGCATATAAAGATCCCCTTTAGTGACTCCTTTCCCAATCAACTGGCTGCTCTCAATATCCTGAAACTTCACATCATTAGGACTAACGATAACATTGCAATGTAAGTCAGTAGTACATTTTTTAACTGAGAGTAAATTTGATGTGAATTCAGGCATATAAAATGCTCTAGTATGCTTATTAAACAGTTTCAGGTTTCCTATTCCTCTAATGGGAACTTTATCTCCATTTGCAATCATCACATGTCCATTAGCAGGTTCAATGTCTCTAATTAGATTATTATCACTAGTCATATGATGAGATGCACCAGAATCAACCACTAATGGCTTAGACATGTTATTGGCCGTGTGACATAGTATACTTGATGGCTTAAATGAGTGATCAATCGTAGCAATGCTAGCATATGCATGATCAGATTTAGCAATTCCATGTTTATCAAGACCATTATCCACATTCTTAGCTATCATTGATGCACCAAAGGAATAACCACAAGTGTTACCGTTTTCCTTAAGCATTTTGATGAGGCCATCAATGTCTGATCGCCTAATGAAGTCTTGATCACCTCCCCGGTTGTTTGGATTGCCTGTGTATGCCGCCAAGGACTTGCCATCCCTCTCCCTTCCTTCTCCATCATTGTTCTTGCCTGAGGTGCTGGCGCCACTTGATCCTTCACCCACATTAGCCCTAGTCTCCCTTTCCTTCAAGAACTTGGCCGGCTTCAGATGGGGATGCAGTATCCAGCACTGGCTCTTCTTGTGGCCATGTTTCTTGCAATGGTCACAGCTCCATTGAACTTCCTATCCTCAAACTTGTTGTAACCGGCCTTGTTGGCTTGAGGAGCCCCATCAGTGTTGATTTACGCAGCTTGATTTGCAAGTGACATCTCCCCTTTGCTCCCAAACAACCCAATAGACCCTTGTTCCTTTTGGATTTGAACACATACATCCTCAAGGTCTGGTAGCTTCTCCGATCTCAACATGTGTTTGATCAGCCCATTGTAAGCCGGATTCAAGGTAAGCAAGAGCCCAAAGACCTTATCCTGCTCCCTCCTCTCATTGAGCATCTCTGGATTGGTTGTGCTTGGCCTCAGCATTTCCAGTTATGACCACAAGGACCGGAACCTCCCCAAATGCTTGGTGAATTCCATGTCGTCTTGCACCACGCCATTTATGGCTTTCTTTACTTCAAACACTAGGTGAAGGTTTGAAGCATTCTCATACACCTTCTTCAAGGTGTCCCATAGCTCCTTAGCTGACTCACAATAGCTGTATGCTTCTAGGATCGTCGGCTCCAAGGACGCATGAAGAACAGTCATCACAAGCATATCCTCTCGCTGCCACTTCTCCACAGCTGTTTCATTTGAGACTTCTTCAGAGTCTTCTCCCTGAGTAATGAGCTCTGGAGCTTCACGATCTGTGAGATGCTTCCACAAACCCTTACTTCCCACTGTGGTTCTCACCATCCGAGACCACACCAAGTAGTTACTTCCCTTGAAAGTAACCGCCACCTTCATGTTCATGCTTATCCCTCCATCCATCTTCAACAGCTTGTCTTGAAACACTTGTAGAAGACTTTGAACTTGAGATTAGACACACCAACACGTCAAGAGCTTGCAACACACACGCAATCTTCAGCTTTGTAACCGCAAAGTAACCAAAGAAGACTTGAGACTAAGAGACTTCAAAGAACCTTCAAAGCTTTAGCCATTAATCTTTTCAACGCACACAAAGAACTCAGATTCTCAATAACCTGGCTCTGATACCATATGATTTTAGAGTGTAAAGAGTAATCTGAGAGTTTAAGAAAGATTAGAGAAGTTTTAGAGATGATTAGAGTAAAGGATGAGATTAAGAGACTAAGAGAAAAGCCATGGAGGCTGAAAATAATCAGAACTGTCTAGTCTTTATTATGGATGAGGTTACAATATTTATAAGAGAGACATTAGGGCTTTCACGTAAAGGGAAATGGCACTAGTCTAAGCATGTGAAGTCAAGGCTGAATGGAGTGTCTCCTTTTGAAATGAACGGACAGGAAGGCACACATGCTTCTGGCTTTACAGCCTATCCAAAAGCTGGATGGATATGGCTCGTCCAACCTTATCCATAAACGGTCTGATCCGTTCCAAACCTTCCGTGTTTGATGAAGGCACTGCTCGTCCATCTTCCTTGTCCTTCACGTTCCCTCAGATGTACGGTCATGCCTTATCCGTACACACCATGCCCTAACTTTGCACAACCTCTAAACTGACTTTAAAGGTGATTCAAGCTCTCATGGTCGAGGTGAT
>NW_013617610.1:16256-16919 GCF_000695525.1 Brassica oleracea var. oleracea | reverse complement strand
TGGTAGAAGCTTCCGCAACAAACACAAGCTCCAGCCCACGCCAGTTCAGCTCAGTTCACTCAGCTCCCAAGCGCCAGCCTTTGAAGAAGTTCCTTGACAGTTTTGCTCTTTCCAGCCTCAAGATGGAGTCCAAACGAGCCATTCTCATACCAGTCACTCTCAAAGGCCCCAACTACCTTCTCTGGTCACACCTAGCCAAGACAGCCATAGGAGGAAAGGGTTTATGGAGCCATTGCATCTCAGATGCTCCAAACGACTCCATAGGTGTCGCCACACAAGCTGAAGGTGAAACAGGTTCCAAACCAGTCTCTACAGTCTCTGGAGACAGATGGCTACAAGAAGACCTCACTGTCCTCTCCATACTCCAAAGCTCCTTAGATCCATCCATTCTTTAAGCCTACTCCTACTGTGAGAGTGCTAAAGAGCTTTGGAGTACACTTAAGAAGATCTATGGGAACCTGTCCAACCTCAGCCGAGTCTTTGAGATCAAGAAGGCCAACAACAACATGTCCCAAGAAGAAGAGGAGTTCACTACTCATCTAGGAAAGTTCAGAGCCCTTTGGTCTGAGCTAGAGATGCTTAGACCTCAATCATTTGAGCCAGAAGTGTTGAATGAAAGAAGGGAGCAAGATAAAGTGTTTGGACTCCTCCTAACTCTCAGTC
>NW_013617610.1:10163-15478 GCF_000695525.1 Brassica oleracea var. oleracea | reverse complement strand
AAAGTCTAAAGAGTTCAGCATTCAACATGGAGAGTGGGATGAACATGAACATGAAGGGGGCGGTTTGTTTCAAGGGAAATAACTACTTGGTTTGGTCTCGGATGGTGAGAACCACGGTGGGAAGCAAGGGGCTTTGGAAGCACATAACACCAGGAGAAGCTCCAAAGCTCATCACTCAAGGAGAGGGTGAAGATGAAGCCGCAAGCAAGGCGGAAGAGAAGTGGCATCAAGAGGACATGTTGGTGATGTCTGTGCTTCATGCGTCCCTTGAGCCAGCCATTCTAGATACATACAGCTACTATGAGTCTGCTAAAGAGCTGTGGGATACATTGAAGAAGGTGTATGGCAATACTTCAAACCTAAGCAGAGTGTTTGAGGTGAAGCAAGCCATTAACAACCTTGTACAAGAAGACATGGAGTTTACCAAGCATCTAGGAAGGTTCAGAACTCTCTGGTCCGAAATGGAGATGCTTAGGCCGAGCACAACTGATGCTGATGAGCTAACCAAGAGGAGAGAGCAAGATAAGGTCTTTGGGCTACTCCTCACGATGAATCCAGCTTACAATGGTCTGATTCAACACCTACTGAGGGAAGATACTCTACCTGATCTTGAAGAGGTGTGCGCAAGGATTCAGAAGGAACAAGGCTCTATTGGGTTGTTTGGAAAGAAAGGAGAGCTGTCACTTGTGAACCGAGCAACTCAAGAGGATTCAACCAATCTAGAACGGCTAGTTTTGCTAGGAATGATCATGCATTCAAACCATCTAGTATCCTTGCTCATATTGCTAGTAATCAGAACATTAAGCCATTGGTAGTTGATTCTGGTGCATCTCATCACATGATAAGTGATACTAGCTTGATTAAGAACATTGTACCAATGAATGGAAATGTGATGATAGCTAATGGAGATAAGATACCTATTAGAGGAATAGGAAGTCTTAAACTGTTTAATAAGGAAACTAAAGCTTTCTACATGCCTGAATTCACTTCAAATTTGCTATCTGTTAAGAAATGTGCAACTGATTTGCAATGTAATGTCATATTCAGTCCTAATGATGTGAAGTTTCAGGATATTAAAAGCAGCAAGATGATTGGAAAGGGAGTAACTAAAGGAGAACTATATTTGCTTGAAGATCTTTCTCCTGTTTCTAGTTATAGCTGCTCATTTACTTCTGTTTCTAGTTCTAGTTTAAGTAAAAATGCATTGTGGCATGCTAGATTAGGACACCCTCATAATAAGGCTTTAAAACTGATGTTGCCAGGTGTTTCCTTTGAGAATAATGATTGTGAAGCTTGTATTTTAGGCAAGCATTGTAGAACTGTCTTTAACAAGTCTACTACGGTTTATAAGAAGTGTTTTGATCTTATTCATTCAGATGTTTGGACTGCTCCCTGCTTATCTAGAGAAAACCATAAGTATTATGTAACTTTCATTGATGAAAAATCCAAATACACCTGGTTAACCTTAATCCCAACCAAAGATAGGGTACTTGATGCATTTAAGAACTTTCAATCCTATGTAACTAACCATTACAATGCCAAGATTAAGATTTTCAGATCAGATAATGGAGGAGAGTACACGGGACAAGCATTCAAGAGTCATCTATCTAAACATGGAATCCTACATCAGACAAGCTGTCCATATACTCCACAACAGAATGGAGTGGCTGAAAGGAAGAACAGGCATCTGATGGAAGTCGCCAGGTCCATGATGTTTCAATCCAATGTGCCTAAGAAGTTTTGGAGTGATGCAGTTGCTACAGCTTGTTATCTCATCAATAGGACACCAACGTTGATCCTGCAAGGACAATCACCATTTGAGGTATTGAATCAATACAAGCCCTCCTTTGAGCATATGAAGATCTTTGGGTGTTTGTGTTTTGTGATGGTGCCGGGAGAGATAAGAAACAAGCTAGAAGCTAAGAGCTCAAAGGCAATGTTTATTGGATACACATCAAGCCAGAAAGGATACGAGTGCTATGAACCTAACACGAGGAGAGTGTTAGTATCTAGAGAAGTGAAGTTTGTGTTGAGATTCGGAGATGATTAATTGAAAGGATCAAGGGTGTACATGAGAAGATAGGTCAAGAGAAGAGATGTAGGAGTTGTGCAAAGTTAGGGTGCAATGTACGGATAGGGCAGTGATCGTACAACCCATGTACCTTGGAAAGAAAGGCAAAACGTTCATACGTATTCAAGAGTGGCCGAAGACTCGATCAGAGGAAGAGGCTTTAGGATATTACCGTTGAAGGATCAGGTTGAGACGCGGCTCAGCTGATGCTAGCTGTAAAAGCAAAAGGAGCATCTTGCAAAGATACCTTTGGCATCAAGCGTGTAACAGCTCTCATCCGTTCATTCAAAAGAGGCGCGCCCCTTCCTAGTTGACTCCACATGCTTAGTCTTTAGGATATGCTTTCACTATTACAAAACCCTTGTATGCTTGTCCATATAAAGATGTAATCTCTCCATAATAATATTCATACAGTTCTGAGTTTATCTCTCTAAGTTCATACTCTCTTAATCATGAATCTAGTCTAATCTCTTCATAATCTCTCATTCTGTTTCTTAATCTTCTCTAAATCATTTCATTCTCTTAATCTTATATGGTATCAGAGCCAGGTTCCCCATTTCCTGGTTTCTAATCTCAATAATCTTCAGCTTCATTTCATTTACGGTTGGTCTTAAGCATTTGGAATGGAAGAAAGCAAGAGCAAGGCTCTCTCGGTTGCGGTTACGTTGAAGGGTGGTACTAACTACCTGTTGTGGTCTCGCTTGGTGAAAGCGGCAGTTGGGAGCAAGGGTTTATGGAGCCATATCTCTGATGGAGCTCCGAGACCAGTTGCTAAAGAAGGAGAAGGAGGTCAAGAGCTGATGGTGGTAGATCAAGAGAAGTGGGATCAAGATGACTTGAAGGTGCTTACTGTACTACATGGGTCACTTGAAGCTTCAATCCTGGAAGCCTACAGCTACTGTGAGACGCCAAAGGACCTGTGGGATACGCTCCAAAAGGTCTACGGTAACATCTCTAATCTGAGCCGTGTGTTTGAGTTGAAGGGATCAATCAACACGCTTGTGCAAGAAGAGGTGGAGTTTACTAAACACTTGGGAAAGTTCAGAGCCTTATGGTCTGAGCTAGAGATGCTGAGGCCTAACACCATTGATCAAGATGTTCTCATGGAGAGAAGAGAGCAGGATCAAGTGTTCGGGTTGTTGCTCACCTTGAATCCGGTCTACAATGACCTCATCAAGCACATCTTGAGATCACCAAAGCTCCCTTCCCTTGAAGATGTATGTGCGCAGATACAAAGAGAGGAGGGATCAGTTGGGTTGTTTGGAGGAAAGGGGGAGCTTACACTCGCAAATCAAGCTGATGCTATCCAAGCAAACAAAGCAGCTTACCGGACTGAGGAGGGAAGGTTTGGAGGGAAGTGTGATCATTGCAAGAAGCAGGGCCATAAGAGGAGCCAATGCTGGATTCTACACCCTCACCTCAAGCCTACCAAGTTCATGAGGGATAGAGAGGCAAGGGCGCATCTGTCTGATGGAGCTAGTGAAGCTGGAACATCCGGAGCTGGACAGGCCATGCGAGAAGGTGAAGGGACGGCCTTAACCACTCAGCACACTCCGGGGAAGAGCACTGATGGTGAGATGATAAGGAGATCAGACATTGATGCCCTTATCAAAGCTCTCAAGGAGAATGGTAACTGTATGAACACTCCTCTAGGATATTCTCTTGCTGCATCATACATAGATAGAACTCATGGTTATCTAAGTCATAACAGTGAGATAAATGATGCATCTAGATTTCTAAACAGCTTGAATGATTTACCTATAACACTTGCTGCTAAAAATGTGATAAAACCTTTGATTGTAGATTCAGGTGCATCTCATCACATGATTAGTGACACTAGTCTCATTAAGGATATAGAACGTGCTTGTGGAAATGTGATGATTGCAAATGGTGATAGAATTGCAATTAAAGGGATAGGAAATCTAAATCTGTTTGATAAGGAGTCTAAAGCTTTCTATATGCCTGAATTCACATCAAATTTATTATCTGTTAAAAGATGTACTACTGATCTACATTGTAATGTTATCTTTAGTCCTAATGATGTGAAGTTTCAGGATATTGACACAAGAAAGATGATTGGCAAGGGAGTTACCAAAGGAGAGCTTTATATGCTAGAAGACATAGCTCCCATTTCAAATTCAAGTTTCTCGTTTAGTTCTATCTCTAGTTTGAATAATGATGCATTATGGCATGCTAGATTAGGTCATCCACATGTTAGGGCTTTAAGCTTAATGTTACCAGGTGTCATGTTTAAAAATAATGAATGTGAAGCATGTATCTTGGGCAAACATTGTAAGACAGTCTTTAAAAACTCAACTACTATATATGAGAAATGCTTTGATCTTGTGCATTCTGATGTTTGGACTGCTCCTTGCTTGTCTAGGGAAAATTATAAGTACTTTGTAACATTCATTGATGAAAAATCCAAATACACCTGGATAACACTCATTAAAACTAAGGATAGAGTTCTTGAAGCATTTAAAAACTTTCAAGCTTATGTATCTAACCATTATAATGCCAAGCTTAAGATTTTCAGATCAGATAATGGTGGGGAATATACAAGCAATGCCTTCAAGCAACATCTAGCCTTACACGGAATCCTTCATCAAACTAGCTGTCCTTACACTCCACAACAAAATGGTGTTGCTGAGAGAAAGAACAGACATCTGATGGAGGTTCCAAGATCAATGATGTTTCGAACCAATGTCCCAAAGAGATTTTGGAGTGATGCTGTGATCTCAGCCTGCTACTTGATCAACCGAATCCCTACAAGAGTCTTGGAAGATCAATCACCATTTGAAGTGCATAATAAGATCAAGCCATCTCTAAGCCATTTGAGAGTGTTCGAAAGCCTATGTTATGTGCTGATTCCGGGAGAAATGAGGAACAAGTTGGAACCTAAGAGTACTAAAGCCATGTTTGTGGGGTACTCAACAACACAAAGAGGATACAAATGTTTTGGTCCGCAAACAAGAAGGCTCCTAGTTTCATGGGACGTAAAGTTCATAGAAACTAACGGTTACTATGAAGAAAGGAGCTGGGAAGATCTGAAAGATCTAGCTCAACCATCTGATAAGGCCGCGAGTCTTAGGATGATCTTGGATGGTCTCGGGATCAATACAACCCAGGATCCAAAAGGACGAGAAGCACCAGTTCAAAATGAAGCTGAAGACACATCCCATGCTGATCATGAAGCGGGAAACAAGTCTGATACAGCTCATGAGAATGAAGGGAGCTCAAGTCC
>NW_013617610.1:0-3718 GCF_000695525.1 Brassica oleracea var. oleracea | reverse complement strand
CTTAATGTTACCAGGTGTCATGTTTAAAAATAATGAATGTGAAGCATGTATCTTGGGCAAACATTGTAAGACAGTCTTTAAAAATTCAACTACTATATATGAGAAATGCTTTGATCTTGTGCATTCTGATGCTTGGACTGCTCCTTGCTTGTCTAGGGAAAATTATAAGTACTTTGTAACATTCATTGATGAAAAATCCAAATACACCTGGATAACTCTCATTAAAACTAAGGATAGAGTTTTTGAAGCATTTAAAAACTTTCAAGCTTATGTGTCTAACCATTATAATGCCAAGCTTAAGATTTTCAGATCAGATAATGGTGGGGAATACACAAGCAATGCCTTCAAGCAACATCTAGCCTTACGCGGAATCCTTCATCAAACTAGCTGTCCTTACACTCCACAACAAAATGGTGTTGCTGAGAGAAAGAACAGACATCTGATGGAGGTTCCAAGATCAATGATGTTTCGAACCAATGTCCCAAAGAGATTTTGGAGTGATGCTGTGATCTCAGCCTGCTACTTGATCAACCGAATCCCTACAAGAGTCTTGGAAGATCAATCACCATTTGAAGTGCATAATAAGATCAAGCCATCTCTAAGCCATTTGAGAGTGTTCGAAAGCCTATGTTATGTGCTGATTCCGGGAGAAATGAGGAACAAGTTGGAACCTAAGAGTACTAAAGCCATGTTTGTGGGGTACTCAACAACACAAAGAGGATACAAATGTTTTGGTCCGCAAACAAGAAGGCTCCTAGTTTCATGGGACGTAAAGTTCATAGAAACTAACGGTTACTATGAAGAAAGGAGCTGGGAAGATCTGAAAGATCTAGCTCAACCATCTGATAAGGCCGCGAGTCTTAGGATGATCTTGGATGGTCTCGGGATCAATACAACCCAGGATCCAAAAGGGCGAGAAGCACCAGTTCAAAATGAAGCTGAAGACACATCCCATGCTGATCATGAAGGGGGAAACAAGTCTGATACAGCTCATGAGAATGAAGGGAGCTCAAGTCCTGATCAACAAGTGATGCACAATGGAGATGCAACTGAAGAAAGAAGAGATCAGATGGAGGTACAACCTGAAGAAGGGGAAGAGGTACTGAATGAAGCGGCTATAGAACCTGAGGTGATCAGTGAGCCACTTATGGAGACAGTGCCATTAAGAAGAAGTACGAGAGTGAGGAAGGATCCATCTAACTGGGCCAATACCAGAGTCTACTACAATGGTCAAGCCGTTGCACATCCCAGTCAAGCTGTCTGTTCATTTGCCAAGTTCCCAAACGAGCATTGTGCTTTTACGATGAGTTTAGATACAAGCTACATACCAAGGACCTATGAGGAGGCAATGAAAGATAAAGAGTGGAGAGACTCAGTTGCGGATGAGGCTGATGCTATGATTAAGAATGGAACCTGGTATGAGAGTGAGCTGCCTAAAGGGAAGAAGGCAGTATCATGTAAATGGATATTTACAATCAAGTATCTACCTGATGGAACAATTGATAGGAAGAAGACAAGACTTGTGGCTAGAGGGTTTACTCAAACCTATGGGGAAGATTACATTGATACTTTTACACCAGTGGCTAAGCTTCACACCATCGAGATCATTTTGTCCATTGCCACCAACCTTGGATGGGACTTATGGCAATAAGTCCAAGAGGGACTTAGACTGATCTGTAGAGGACATTGGAGGAGTCTAGGAGGAAATGCCGATGGTGCAAAGTTAGGGTCGTCCGTACGGACGGCCGTACGGACTGTACGGACCGGTACAGATGAGGACGACCCGAAACACTTTATCTCGACCATTTGGAGTCATTTGGTGTTTGTGCAATAATAGGGCACAAGTGTACGGTTCCTCTAATGTCTGTACACCCCCTGGAGCATGTACAAGGTCCGGGCTTAGCAAGGGTATCAAAAGAGCATCAAGAAGATGCTGTGTGCAAGAAGGAGTCAAAGGGAGCTGTCTTGGACATATCTGAACGTGATAGTGATATGTGTGGTCCAATGACAGGCTGTCCTTGGCTGTAAAGGAAGAAGCAAGTTGGACTATGAACCTGGACTGATCAATGGACAGATTCAGGTGTAATGTTGGTGCATTCATAGCCAAGTATTCTCTCCTCCAATCAGGCTCCACTACTCAGATTGCTAAAGCTCCCAAGACCAATCCTAGACGTCCATTTCAAACCAGACAATCCCCACTGTCCATCTCTTATCCTTAGATTAGGGTTTATGAGTTACAACTTGTATTTTCCTATAAAAAGACCCTTAAGGGGAGTTTGTAACTCTCTAAGAGAGTAAGGGGGATTTCCCCTTCTCCTTCATAGTCTTTGGTTACTTTGAATCTCTCAATCTCTATTCTCTGGTTACTTAATCTCTCAGTCTCTCTAATCTCTCAATCTCTCACTCAAAGCCTCTTAATCTCACGCCATTCTTATTCTTCCATCAGTCTCTCTTTTATTCTCTTCCATTGTTGACACAAGACTCAGTCCCAACCGGTGGAGGTTGTTTCACCACACCCACACACAGCCTGTGCTTTGAAAACCTCACATGAAGTCTCAAAGGAAATATACACTTGATCTTTTGAAAGATGCAGGAAAACTTGGAGGACAAATGGCCAAGATGCCAATGGAGGATAGGTACAAAGTACCAAGAGAGGGAGAGCTTGAAGACAGCAAGCTGTTTCATGATCCTAAGCTTTATAGAAAGCTAGTGGGTAAGCTAATCTATCTAACAATCACACGGCCTGATATCTGCTTTGCTGTGAATCAGGTGAGTCAACACATGCAAGCTCCAAAAGATCATCATTGGAGGATGGTGGATAGAGTACTAAGCTACCTCAACGGATCACCAGGCCAAGGAGTATGGATGGGATGCAATGGGAGCACAGAAGTGGTTGGCTACTGTGATGCAGATTGGGCTAGAGATAGAGCTGACAGAAGATCTACAACCGGCTACTGCACTTTCATTGGAGGGAACCTCGTGACTTGGAAGAGCAAGAAGCAAAAGGTGGTCCCTTGCTCTAGTGCAGAAGCTGAGTATAGAGCCATGTTGAAGCTCACCAACGAGTGAGTATGGATCAAGGGGATCTTGAAGCACATTGAGATTGGCAAGCTACACCAACGACAATGCATTGTGATAACCAAGCAGCAATTCACATTGCCTCCAACTCAGTCTTCCATGAGAGAACCAAGCACATTGAGGTGGATTGTCACAAGGTGAGGCAGATGATAGTCTTGGGGGTGATCTTGCCATGCTACACAAGGAGTGAAGATCAGTTGGCTGATGTGTTTACTAAAGCCGCAAGGATGAAGACAATGGAGTCCATTTACATCAGATTGGGACTCATTGATGTTTCAGCCAAGAGTTGATCCCCTTTTGTTGAGATGAGAGAATAAAGATTTGATATATTGAGAGAGGAAGAGATTTGGAGCATAGTAACCAGGGTAACTCGGATGGCAAGGAGGAGTTACCTTAGGTTGTCTACACTTGATTTGAGTATAGGAAGGGATAAGAGAGGAGACTTGGACAGGCTGTCACTGGCTGGAAAGGAGAAGAGTGCTTTAGCACTATTAGAAGCATGTGAGCAATCTCAGCCATGGGATTTACAGCCTGGTCTTTGACTACACATGCTTATCTTATCCCCTTTGATTGATTTCGAAAATGCTTCTTCATTTTGTATATATCTGATGTAAACTCTCTCATAATTAATCTAATGGAG
>NW_013617609.1:34342-35135 GCF_000695525.1 Brassica oleracea var. oleracea | reverse complement strand
ATCGTGTCATTGTTTAGGCTGAAGACTAAGAATGGCTGGTCTGACAATAGCTTCGATGATCTACTTGAGACGTTACCGGAGATGTTACCAGAGGATAACGTGTTGCATACATCACTGTACGAAGTTAAGAAGTTCTTGAAGTCTTTTGATATGGGTTATGAGAAGATTCATGCATGTGTTAATGATTGCTGCCTGTTTAGAAAGAAGTTGAAGAAGCTCGACAGTTGTCCTAAATGTAAGGCCTCAAGATGGAAGATTAACCAGCACACTGGTGAGATCAAGAAAAGTGTCCCACAGAAAGTATTAAGATACTTTCCAATAATCCCACGGCTAAAGAGGATGTTTAGGTCTGAAGAAATGGCCAGAAACCTAAGGTGGCATTCTACTAACCAGAGCAGCGATGGGAAACTAAGGCATCCCGTAGATTCTGTGACATGGAAACAGATGAATGACAAGTATCCCACATTTGCCGCTGAGGAAAGGAATATACGGCTGGGACTCTCTACGGATGGATTTAATCCTTTCAACATGCAGAGCAGTAAGTACAGTTGTTGGCCTGTGCTGTTAGTTAACTACAATTTGCCTCCTAACCTATGTATGAAGAAGGAGAATATCATGCTAACACTGCTCATTCCTGGTCCACAACAGCCTGGTAATAGTATTGATGTCTACTTAGAGCCATTAATAGAGGATTAAATCAGTTGTGGAGACAAAGGAGAGTCAACATATGATGTTGTGAGTAACACTGCATTTACAATGAAGGCAATGCTGCTCTGGACTATTAGTGATTTCC
>NW_013617609.1:34024-34312 GCF_000695525.1 Brassica oleracea var. oleracea | reverse complement strand
GGAAACACACTGATAGTATGTGGCTGAAGTTCTGTAGGAAGCATGTGTATATGTCTCATAGAAAGGGTCTCCCACCAACGCATAGATATAGGTCGAAGAAGGCTTGGTTTGATGGACACGCTGAACACGGGAGAAAGTCTAGGATACTATCTGGTCATGACATTTCCAATAACCTGAAGCACTTTGTTAACAACTTTGGGAATTTTAGAGAAGGTAGAACGAAGAGGAATAGAACAGTGAGTGTTGAAGAGGACTGTGATATTGAGGACGTTTCCAGTGAATCTGAGG
>NW_013617609.1:21493-33238 GCF_000695525.1 Brassica oleracea var. oleracea | reverse complement strand
GATTATCATGTGCTGATGCAACAGTTACTCCCGGTTGCAGTTAGAGGATTATTACCTAAAGGCCCGAGACTAGCAATATTACGGATGTGTGCATTCTTCAACCGGTTATGCCAGCGAGTAATAGATGTAGAGCAGATTTCAAAAATGGAAGCAGAAGTTGTGGAAACTCTCTGTATGTTTGAGAGATTTTTTCCTCCAAGCTTCTTCGACATAATGGTTCATTTGACAGTTCATCTTGGAAGGGAAGCTAAACTATGTGGTCCAGTCCATTTTCGCTGGATGTATCCATTTGAGAGGTAACTTATACTATATTAAAATTTTAAAATCTCTAGACTGTGACTAAAACTTTTTTTTACTCTATGTAGACACATGAAGATCCTGAAAGACTATGTTAGAAAAACTGCGAGGCCAGAGGGTTGTATTGCTGAGTCCTATCTTGCAGAAGAGTGCATGCAGTTATGTAGTGCGTTTCTTAAAAAGACAACCAATGTGGAGGAGAAATTAGATAGGAATGCTGACTATGAGAGCCAGACAATCCTAGAGGGACGTCCAATATCGGCACCAAAATCAATTAACCTCTCTGAAATAGAGAAGAAAACAGCCCACCTTGATGTCCTACAGAACACATCTGTTGTTGACCCTTATGTTGAGTAAGTGACTGCATTTTTTAACTTCGTAACCTATAAGCTACGTAGGAACTGAAACATTTGTTTTTTGTGTCACAAGCATGCATCTACAATTTCTACAAGACACAAATGCAAGATGTAGACGTGATGCAACATATTTGTGGAGTACACATACCCTGAATTTTGCTTCTTGGTTAAAAGAGCAGGCAAGTTTATAACAGTTGTTGCGTTTCTAAATTAATTGTTCTTCTATTCTGACAATTGCTTATACTTTTTGCTAGATAAAAGTAGATTCTGAAACACATGGAGAGACTCTAAATGGTTGGCATATGGTCCATGTAGTACTGCAAGGTCATATACAGGCTACATAGTGAACGGACAGCGCTTTCACACACACTCAGTTCAGAGGCTGACCCAAAACAGTGGAGTATTTTATGAGGCTACTGCAATGTGTAGCGCGAGTGCAAAAGACACCTCACAAGTCCTCGATTTGGTATCATACTATGGGAGAGTTACAGACATTATCTTGTTGGACTATAATGTCTTTTACGTCCCTCTATTCAGGTGTCAATGGGCAGTACGAGGAAACGGAGTTAAGGTGGAAGATGGGTACACACTTGTTAACTTGAATCAGTCTCAAGTTTTCTTTAATAGGGATCCATACATATTAGCTTCTCAGGCAAAACACGTGTTTTACTCAAGGGAGGATGATACATCATGCTGGTATGTTGTCCTAAGAGGTCCATCAAGAAGATACAATGAAAGAGAAGAAGAAGATGTCAACATAGATATTGGACCATTGCCATCAATCATTGATATGGATGTTGAAATAGATGAAGCTCACAATGCCCGAGTTGATTGTGAAGGCATATATGTGTGATGCATGTGATATGTGTCTTGTTTGATGCTTGACTCTTGTGTATTCTTTTTTGTGATGACTGATGTAGTTTCATAGTTCTTTTTGTATCTTGTACTAACTAATGTGTAATTTGTTTCAGGTGAATTAAATGGGTCGTCCAAAGACTACAAGAATGAAAAAGAATGCGCATACTAGTAAGGTCACCAACAAAGACACGAAGATCACAAAGAGGGGCAGGAAGAAGAAGTCTGATGTGGAAGTAGAATTTATTGGTACTATAGAATGTCAACCGCAGCATGATTCTGAAAAAGATCAGGAGCCTGTCGCTGAGAAGGAGCATGAAGAGCTTCGAGAAAATGAAGAAACTGCAGCTGCTAACGAGCAGGAAGAGCCGGAAGAGGCTAACAGGGCTGTGGAGACTGACGTTAACGAGCAGGAAGAGCCGGAAGAGGCTAACAGGGCTGTGGAGACTGACGTTAACGAGCAGGAAGAGCCGGAAGAGGCTAACAGGGCTGTGGAGACTGACGTTAACGAGCAGGAAGAGCCGGAAGAGGCTAACAGGGCTGTGGAGACTGACGTTAACGAGCAGGAAGAGCCGGAAGAGGCTAACAGGGCTGTGGAGACTGACGTTAACGAGCAGGAAGAGCCGGAAGAGGCTAACAGGGCTGTGGAGACTGACGTTAACGAGCAGGAAGAGCCGGAAGAGGCTAACAGGGCTGTGGAGACTGACGTTAACGAGCAGGAAGAGCCGGAAGAGGCTAACAGGGCTGTGGAGACTGACGTTAACGAGCAGGAAGAGCCGGAAGAGGCTAACAGGGCTGTGGAGACTGACGTTAACGAGCAGGAAGAGCCGGAAGAGGCTAACAGGGCTGTGGAGACTGACGTTAACGAGCAGGAAGAAGAGCCTGAAGGAGAGGTGGAATTGAGTGAAGTTCAGCCTAAGCAGAAGAAACACCGAGGTCCAACCAAGATGAAGCACATCGCCAGAGATCCAAAAGCTAGAGAAAGAGTGGAGTTCAATAATTTTGGAGATCCTGTTGGTGAAGGATCAGTGAAGCTGTCTTCATACCTAGGTCCACTAGTGCGGGAACATGTACCTGTCACATTTGATGATTGGAGGAAAATCAGTGAGGAAGTTAAAACTGTTCTTTGGAAATCTGTTCAGGTGACTTTCTCCTATTACATTTTCACATTTGATGGTTCTGTATCGATATCTGTAATTAATTTGGTATATTTGTGATTGTAGGCAAGGTTTAAGCTTGATGAAGACTATCAGAAGAATGCTGTGTTGAAGCAAATGGGATGTTTATGGAGGGCGTCAAAATCAAGACTTGTCACGCAGATCAGAGGCAAATCTACTAACCAAGAGAGGATGAATCTGAGACCAAAGAATGTTAATCCAGTGGAGTGGCGAAAATTTGTCAAGTGCAAAACCAGTTTGGACTTTAAGGTATTGAGTGATAAATACAAGGAGAGGAGGAGCAAACAAATTCCTCACACTTGTAGCCGTAGAGGAATGGTTAGGCTAGCGGAGGATATGGTACATTTCTTCACCTTATCTATTTACTTTTTCTTCACTTACTACCTTTTTCACATCTGATGTCATGTTTTCATCAGAAACAAGAGAGTGGTGGAGTATCTAAAGTGAGTAGGCTTAAAGTGTGGGTCAAGTCACGTACAAAAAATGATGGAACACCAGTCAATATGCTAGCTGCGGAGAAGTTTGTAAGTAGTTTTTTTTGGTGCTTCAATGATATTACTATATGCTTAGTAACATATTTTCTGTTGACAGAAAAAGGCAGCTGAGATCGTTGATCACAGTGCTAATTCTAATTCAACAAACTTTAGTGTGGGTCCGCTTTCAGTACTATTAAGACCTGACAATCCTGGTCACTTGAGGGCGATGAGAAGAAACATTGGGAAGACGAAGTTAGCTTGTTTTCAAGTGAAGAAACAATTTATGGCTGAAATGGAAGAGAAGCACCTTGGTTTGATGAACCAGGTTAACGAGTTGCAATCTGAACTTGCTAGGATGAAGAGACAGGTTAGTTATACTAAGCATGTTTATATTCTTGGATATTAGTTATGAGCTGATTACTTACATGCATTTATGTTACAGCAAGAACCTGAGATAGGTGAAAACTTAGCTACTGCAAGAGCAAGAGTAAGTAATTTACATCTTCACAATAATTGGTTAGTAATTGTGAAGTAAGTAATGCACTGACATGTTTTAAAATATATTTATGTAGAGTGTTAACAAAAGCGCACACCCTAAGTAATCTCCAGGGCACACATTTTCTGCTTCGTCACCAGTTTCTAAGTCTCCAGTGCAACAACCTCCAAAAGCTACTCCGAAGAAAACTCAAGTTGCATCTCCTCTTCGAAGATCTCAGGTAAAGTTCGTAGTAGCTGTCCGTTTGTTGTTATATATTTCATTGACATAAAATGGTTTGTCTTGAATACATTGTAGCGTCATTGTCAAAAGGATGCTGCTCCAAAAGAGAACCAGAAGTGCAAGTTGATGTCCATTGGCGGGAACAAGCAGGTGGTTGCAGAAGGACGTTGGGCATCAGACAACCCAGAACAGACTGTTCACTTTGTTCCCTTGGGACCAAATGCAGTTAAAGTCTGGATTGATGTGGTGAAGGTGACTTTCGCAGAGGTTTGGCGTCCATCTTCTGAGATCGAGTGTTTGGGAGATGCAATTGGCTCATGCATTGCATGGCCGAAGGAGAAGGTGATCTTGTGTTAAGACGTCTATCATGTGTAATGTACTATTCTACTCACTCTACTTGGATGTTATTGTGTTCTAGTTTGGATTGAGACTTGTTGTCTGGGTTATGTTCTAGCTAACTTGTTGTTGTTCGGATTAAGACTTTGTATTTTGGAACTTGTGTCTGCATCAATGAATGTGGCATGTTATAAGATTTTCAATCGAATAGGAACATGTTACCACATAAATAACAACAAATACTATGACACAAAATTACTGCTACGATATCGAAAATATAGCATTAACAAAATTGCTATCATATTGCAAACCACAATGGTGAATTGTGCCATAAAAATATATATAATAACTTGTAAAATTTGCTATCGTATAGAATATATAGCATCCTATATACATGCTATTATAAATATCACTCATTAATAGCAATCCATAAAAAAAGCTATCATATTGTAAAACTACGATAGCATGTCAAAAAATGCTATAATATAGGGGGGACCTATTATAGCTCGTGCAGACATAGCGGTTTCAATTACGCTAACAAAGGCATTTAATAGCTGTTTTCTTACGCTAAGAAAGGCCATTTTTCTTGTAGTGTAAGTTTGGCATTATACTTACCTTTATTACTTATATGTTTGGAGAAATGATGTTTCTAATGCCAAGAGTCAACATGTCTGCATTTCGTTCACTAGTAATCACTTTTAAACTCCGAAGTATAATCTAGTCTTTCGACATTGAAAGGCACAACATAATTTTTTTCCTAGAATTGAGTTTTTTAAAAAAAAAATTGCAAGTGAGTTAATAGTTTGTTGCTTCTGCAGGTGCTTGTATGTGGCATATGGGTCTTTGAGAAGTCTCTATTTCACACAGGAGCTTGTTGGGGTCTCTGTGGCCGTATTGAATTTCCTTCAAAGGATATAATCCAACCTGCCCTCTGATTTTGTTTTTTTGCTGAGTCAGTATCTCTACATAATTTGCATTCTTCTAGTCTCTGTTGCAACTAAAGGATGTTGTCTGATTAGGTTCTAGATAATTTTATAAAAAATTTATAAAGACTTATAATTTTTTTTTGTAAAGTTAATAAACAATTTATAAATGTTTATGAAAACGTTAAAGTTAATAAACAATTTATAAGGTTTATATAGGTTTAGAATCAATTATAAAGTCCCTAAATCATTCATAAGAATCTATAACCATTTATAAAGGTTTATAAAACAATTTATAAGAGTTTGTAACATAATTTATAAGGGTTTACAAGAATATGTAAATAATCAATAAGAATTTATAAATCTTTTATAAAGTTTATAAAAACAGTTTATAAAGTTTGTAAATCATTTATAAAGTTTGTAAATCATTTATAAAGTTTGTAAATCATTTATAAATTATTTTGAAGAATATATTAATAATTTATAAAGGCTTATAAGGAAATTTATAAAGCCTATAAACCGTTTATAAAAGAAATCAGTTAAAAAGTCTTTAAATCATTTATAAGAGTCTATAACCATTTAGAAAGACTTATAAGATAATTGATAAGGTTTGTAAAATAATTTATAACGTTTATAAAGGTATGTAAATAATTTATAAGGGTTTATGAAACATGTATAAAGTTCATAAAAGTATTTATAAAGTTTAGAAACTATTTATAACGACTTATTAATCATTTATAAAGAGTCTATAAATCTTTTATAAAGGGTACGTAAACAATTTGTTTCTTATTACTACTTTCAGGAATAGGCAAATCTGTGTACTAGAAACTTCATCTCGAGGTTCTATCATATTTGGTACTACCAGTGGTGACTTTGTGTTTCTATCTGCAACATAAAAGCATGAAGTTAATAAGATGGAAAATACTCTAGGATAACACTAAAAAAGTTTTTGTCACAAATATAGACTCTAAAGATCAAAATGACCGAAATATTTCATTAAAGAGGTAAATATACACTTATACCCATATGATTAATTAATCTAAACCTTAGGGTTTAGAGTTAAGGGATGGGGATTTGAGATTGAGGTTTAAAATTTTATAAAACAAAAAATAAATATTAAAAATTTGAAATTAAAAATTTAAAAAATAGTTTCAAGAAGTATTTTTGAATTACAAAAAGAAAATTTGGAAAAAATTAAAAACCAATTTTCGAAAAAAAAAAGATTTTCAAAAATTTTTTTTTAAAAAAAGTTCGAATTTGAAAACATATAATCCAAAACTATAAATTTAATTTTTTTTATTTTTAATTTTTTAATTTTTAATTTTTATATATCTAGGGTATTAGAGTCCTTTTACCTATTAAATGAAACATTTTGGTCATTTTCCTCCTTGTGGTCTATTTTTGTGACAAAAACTTGAAAATAGTCTATTTATGAGAATTGTCCTAATAAGATTGTACAATTGATGACAAAAAAAAAGATTGTACAATTATTTTATAAGTCTTTATAAATGTAAACAATGTAATAAAATCTCAGATATGAAATTAATAAGTTTTGACTATTATTTTATAAGTCTTTGAAAGTATTAAATTGTAATAAACATCTCAAAGATTTTGCTACTTCCAGCAATGAGGAAATCTTGAGTACTAGAAACGTCATTTCGTGTATGTATCATGTTTGACATAATTAATTGTGATTTATGTCTTTCCATTTGCAACATAAAAACATGAACTCAATAATCTCTATACAATAATTTTTTAAGTCCTTATGAAAATGTAAAAGGAGTTTTAAATATCTCAAGGGCATTACCATAGACAACCTTGTTTCGCACAGTTAAAGAGAGTGTGTACATATATTTTTTAAAAAATTCTAAGGTTTATAAGTTGATTTATAAAAGCTTATAATCTGATTTATAAGTTAATTTCTAAAAATTTAAAACTTTATAAATTTATGTATCATCATTAATGAACTTTAAACAGATTTATAAAGTCTTATAAAACTGATTTAATTTATAAGGGTTCAAAAACTGATTTATGAAAACTTATAAACTAGTCTATAAAATATTTTACTTTGATTTACAAGAATGTATAAATTGATTCATACAGGTTTATAAATTGATTTGTAATACTTTATAAAATATCTACTGCAGTCTATAAGTTAATTATAAATATTTATAAACTAATTTATAAAGCTTTGTAGATCATTTGAATCTAGCTCCAACAAAGTTTGTACTTGCAAAACTCAGTTCTTGTTAGTTTTATAAACTTTAAATATATTTATAAAGTCTTATAAAACTGATTTAATTTATAAGGGTTCAAAAACTGGTTTATGAAATCTTATAAACTAGTCTATAAGATAATTTATTTTGATTTACAAGAATGTATAAATTGATTTATACAGGTTTATAAATCGATTTATAATACTTTATAAAATATCTACTGCAGTCTATAAGTTAATTATAAATATTTATAAACTAATTTATAAAGCTTTGTAAATCATTTGAATCTAGCTCCAACAAAGTTTGTACTCGCAAAACTCAGTTCTTGTTAGTTTTATAAACTTTAAAGAGATTTATAAAGTTTTATAAAACTGATTTAATTTATAAAATCATCTAAAACCTTTGAAAACTTTATAATACATTATAATTATATTTATAGAAAATTAAAAATCATTTGTAAGAGTTTACAAATACCCTAGGTGAAATTCATAAGAATTTATATAAATAATTTATAAGGGATTATAAAATTATTTATATGAACCTATAAAACATCAATAAATATAAACTTTTAGAAACTTGTAAAATTGAATTAATACAAATGTTTATAAGGAACTACAAATAATTTATAAAACCTTATAAAATCCAAAAAACTTATAAATCTTATAGAATGTTGACAAACTTTTTGAAATAGATTTAAAAACTTATAAGAGTATATATAAAATCATTTATAAGTATTTATATATTATTCATAAGATTTAAAAATCATTTAATTCTGGATACAATGTACTATTCCTCTTCTTGTTCTCTCTTTTGTATAAGTTTCTTTTCATGTAATTCATTTGGTAACATGAGTATTGACACAAAATATAGACCATTCAATGTCAACCTAACCAAGTTTGATTTCTGTAAGAAGAAACAAAATGTGGTATAAAAGAGTAGTCTCAATTACTTAGCAGCAAAATAACAGGATATTTTATAGAAAGAGCAAGACTATGAATTGAGAAGACTATATACGACTCTCATCAAAACATTAGAGATAATTCCTTGTTCTCAAAAAAAAGTTGTTATTACTAACATAATCTGAGATCATCAAGGCTTCTCCATATCTCACTCTTCTATAAAAGAAACGATTGGAACCAAACTCACTTACACGTCCAACTAATCTCTTCAACTATGCAACTCCTAAGAGAGATATACAATTGTTTTAGTATAAGAGATATATGAAGAAGATGAAAGAGAAGAATGTATTAAGAAGCCAACTCTGCAACTTTTATAGAGCATTATAAATATGTAATTCTTTGATCTCACAAACCACATTCTTGTTCAGACTCCCTTTTGCATCTTCAAACAGCTCACCAACCTCGTCGATCTTCACAATCTGAACGCAAGCCAATCACATATTATTCCTATGCATCAGCACTCACTTCCAAAAACAAGATTCAAAAATAATATGCTGTCGTAACTCAACAAACTCATGCTCAATCTCCACTGCTTCTTTAAATATTATACACAAAACAAGACATAAAAAATGAATCTCATAAAGTACCAACAGAACGTTACACTACCAAAACACCAACCTTCCACCTCATATACTGCCCATACTAAACCTTGCTAGTCAAACTACAAATAGTAGCATTGTATTACCTTAAGAAAGTAAGGTACTTGATATGCATATCACCACACATATTCTCCACAACATCCTTTAAATCCAAAAGCTTCATAAAGTACCAACAGAACGTTACACTACCAAAACACCAACCTTCCACCTCATATACTGCCCATACTAAACCTTGCTAGTCAAACTACAAATAGTAGCATTGTATTACCTTAAGAAAGTAAGGTACTTGATATGCATATCACCACACATATTCTCCACAACATCCTTTAAATCCAAAAGCTTCATAAAGTACCAACAGAACGTTACACTACCAAAACACCAACCTTCCACCTCATATACTGCCCATACTAAACCTTGCTAGTCAAACTACAAATAGTAGCATTGTATTACCTTAAGAAAGTAAGGTACTTGATATGCATATCACCACACATATTCTCCACAACATCCTTTAAATCCAAAAGCTTCATAAAGTACCAACAGAACGTTACACTACCAAAACACCAACCTTCCACCTCATATACTGCCCATACTAAACCTTGCTAGTCAAACTACAAATAGTAGCATTGTATTACCTTAAGAAAGTAAGGTACTTGATATGCATATCACCACACATATTCTCCACAACATCCTTTAAATCCAAAAGCTCACAGAACACCTTTGTTCCCTGTAACATTACCAGATCAACCAAGAGAAGAAGTAATCATGGAATAATCTTACTCTTAGGTTAGTACTTTCTCATGAATTAAATATATGTTAAGCTCTATGTCTTTTGATTACTAACAGATCAACAGTAAGATTAAAAAGGACCCAATTTATAAGGTCTAATAAATTTGAGATTTGAAAATTTCATGAGAAAAACTTCGTCTTCCTTCCCAGAAACAGATCGATTTTGATAAACCAAGCTACAATTGCAGAAAGAGACGAAAATCACAATCTCGTCTCGTTCTTCTGAGCTTGTACAGTCTGTCAGCTTCGCCGGAGAACTCGTCAGCGTCGTCAGATCTCGCCGGAAAACTCACCAGCATCGTCAAATCTCGCCGGAATCGGTCAACGTGAAGAATATTTGGGGAATTTGAGCTCTGAAGAAATCGTGGGAAAGAGAAAGATGCTTTAAGTTTAATTAGTCAGGGGTACAATAGGATTTTGCCTATTAAATTTTTAATGGTAAAATTGGTTAAGGTATAAATGAAATGTGGTACAAGGAAAGTGGTAGCTTTGGCAAATTCCCTTCCAAAAACCCTATCCCACTACTCAACTCTAAACCCTATGTCTAGATTAGTTAACCCTAGGAGTATAAGTGTCTTTCATCCTTCATTAAAAGTGAGGGTAAAAGTGATTAGAATATACATGAAAAATAGTATTATGAATGTGGTATTTGTGGCAATTTCCCTTTGTATTACCTCTTTTCTATCATTTTTTTTTGTAAAGTAAATATATATATTTATTAATTTTCTAAATCATATAGCATAATTATTTTTTTCTTTCAACTTAAAAAGAATGTAATAGTGATACATAGAAAATTGGATAATTTTCATAAATAGTAATTTTTTAAGTTTTTGTCACAAAAAACATTCAAAGAGAAAAATAACCAAAAAAAGTTTTATTAAAAGGACAAAAGATTATTGAACCCCTTGCTCTATAGATATATAAGTAATAAAAATAAACAAAAAAAGTTTCTTTTATAATTTCGGATTATATGTTTTCAAATTCGAACTTTTTATAGTTTTTATAAATTGTTTCGATTTTTTTTTCAAAATATTATTTTTTGAATTTTCTTTTTGAAATTCGATTTTTTTTTTGAAATTATTTTAAATTTTTAATATTAAAATAGTTAATATTTATAAATGTAATTATTAATATTTAGGGGGCCTATTGGAAATAGAATTTAAAAAAATGATAATGATAATAATTATAAAGATAATTATATATTTAAAATTGTAAAAGTATATTAATGTAATGAATTATAGTTTTGGACATATAATTTGGATTTAAGGTGCAATAGATGTTTGGTAAGAATAATTATTTTGTTTTCTAGTTTTTTATTACATGGATTTTGAAAATCTCATGATTACATATGATATTTTGAAAGTTGAATCTTATGAGTAAAAATGAATAGAATTCATCTCCCAATAACGCTAAATTTAGTTAGAATCAAAGAATCAATAATAACTAAACTTTTTGAATAACAAGGGGTTTGAATGGATTTTGAAAATTCTTAAACTAATAACAATGGATTTTAAACGACTTTTGAAATCTAAAAACCAATAACAATGAGATCTCAAAATTTTCAAAATTCATGAGATTCACTTACCAATAACCCCCCCCCCCCCCTAAACAGAAACTTCAGTTTTCTTTAAGAAAGTAATTTATTTCTTTAATTTATCTAAAAATGAACCCACATGAAGAAGGCAAGAAATTTTTCATTTTTGGCGTATGATATGACGTGGCATTATGGAGCCTGTCTATTCTTTAATTTTTAAGACCACATGGCCAGGTTGAGAGTTGATTATATTGACCTTTTATCATAAGGTTAGTTTTTAATTCACATCTTTATCACCTTAAATAGATGTTGTTATAAATTAAACATTGAAATGATCATTCACTTCTTTACCAAACTCAAGCACTATGATCATCCACTCCTTTACCAACTCAAGCACTATGATCATCTACTCATCAAACACTATGATCACCCACTCATTTACCAAATTAAGCACTATCTTTGTTATTTTATGTATTGTTGTTCACTATAAATACCATCACTCATCTCACTCT
>NW_013617609.1:15100-18237 GCF_000695525.1 Brassica oleracea var. oleracea | reverse complement strand
CTTTACCAACTCAAGCACTATGATCATCTACTCATCAAACACTATGATCACCCACTCATTTACCAAATTAAGCACTATCTTTGTTATTTTATGTATTGTTGTTCACTATAAATACCATCACTCATCTCACTCTTTTGTACACCATAAACAAGAACAAGAGTAATTCATCAAAGAATCATTACATTTTCTTCTTTCTTCTTATAATAAACTCTCTCCCTTATACTAGTGTTATTTGCTTCCTACGGGTATTAAATTCTACTCTTATTTAAATTTCACGATACTATAAATTATAAGTTATTTCATAACAGATGTCAATTTATTTTTTTCTTTTAAATATTTAACTATTTTTCTCGGGATTATAATGTGCCCGTAGGTACTAGTTTGTGGGAGCAACGACAGACTACGAGTGTTTTGAAAACTGGACCGGACCGGTCCGACTATAAATCATTGAAGAAGCCGAGTCTGATCCAGTTTAAAACCTTGATCTGAGAAAAATCTGTAAAACTGAATAAAAACAGGTAAAACCGGTGATCCGGGTCAACTTCAAAAACTGATTCTAAAAAATCAAACATATAATTAATATGTTTTCAGTTGTAACTAAAATTTCATATTTCATAATTGATGTTTTGAATATCATTACTTAATTTTTTTATGTAGTTATTTTCTTAAGAAAGAGTGTAAAAGTATTCTCATAAACTATTATGGTCATATTCACAAAATTTAAAACTTTAGTTGTAAGAATAAATAAATATAGTAATTTGAATGGTCAATCATTTGATTTCTATCAATTTTAATTTACACAATATTCGCTTGTTTACTGTATATATAGTTGGATTTATGTTTATTTATTGAAGAACAGACGACTTAGAATGAAAGGATAAGCAATGAAAAAATATGAGGATTAGGAAAGCTAACCTCGCAACTTCAGTTGCATTCACGTTATCACATTTTGGACACATCAATGAGGTCATCCCTCTGTTCACTTTAGTTTGGCAATCACTACATGCAATTTTATAACATCTAGAGTCCCACACAACGTTATTAATGGTGGCTATGCAGAGTTAAAAAGTCTGCCTACAATTAGAAAAGAGTAAGCATTGTACGTACTCCGCCCTTTTTTCTCCTCCTCTTGAATGTTCGAGGTACTGTTTATATAGTCTTAAAAAGTCGGTCATGTTGCCCTTTCCTCCGTAGATTCATATCTTCTTCTTCTATCCGATCTTTCCTTATCCATTCAGATTCAAGTTTTTCTCTTTATCTGAAATCTCCCATTACCCTATTTTCTTCCTTATTCTTCCCCAAGTAAACAGTCACTAAGATTTGGACGCTTCATCCTTTGCGTCATAAATGGGCTGCATCATGTTTTAGACCATTTTATTTCTATATTCTGTTTTTATGACTTCTTCCAGGCAAAGTAAAAATGAAAACAAGATGAGTAGAAGCGCGGGCGATGAGGACCGATGATGAAAAGGTGGTGATTAAAGCCGAGAGAGAGAGAGTTTCATGGCGATAAAGAGTGGGAGAGGGCTTCATAGCAATGAAGAGGTGGCGATGAAGATTGAGAAAGAGCTTCATGGTGATGCAGAGAGGGAGAGGGCTTTATGGCGATAAAGAGAGAGAGAGAGAGAGAGAGAGAGAGAGAGAGAGAGAGAGAGAGAAATCAAGGGCGATGAGGCTTGAGGTGGGGCCACCAGGAGATGAAGAGATGGAGATGAAGAGACGGAGCGACCTCAAAGGCTATGAAAGAATGAGGTGTGAGGAGAGAGAATGGTGATGAAGCCTTTCCCTTTGCTTGTCTCATATCACTCATTTCCATTGATTGTTCTCGCTTAGTTTTTTGAAAGAATGTTTGTTTGGATAACCGTTGTTCGGATAGGAATTGCTTTGTTCCTATTCCGGGAAGAGGTGTACAGAGCTTATTCTATTTGTTTCTGAGTTAGCATGGCATATTTGGATTAGTTATCTCAGCATTTCCGACCCTTAGAATTTAGTGGATTTTCCTTTGTTGATATATCATAATCTTGGCCGCTGATCTCGAAATGACCGATTTTGAACCCAATAGCTTCTGAAGCAGAAGAAATCTATCCACCCTCTGCGATTTTATAACTAGAAATAGCAGCTTCACAACTTTTTTTCTTATAGCTCTTTATCTATTTCAAGTCCAACATCATCTAAGATTGCTCAATTACCACTTCAGGATGCACTAGAGTCTTTTTAGTTGTTGATTTCATTGCAGACCTTCCTGACCTTGACTGCCTCTTGAAACTTTTATCTCTGTTTTTTGACATCCTTGAAGTCCTAGTCTGTTGAGCGGAGTTGAGAGGTTTAGCAGAGAATCTCCTAGACACATTTCCCAATTTACTACAATAATTACATTACATCGGGAGCCATGGATGGGCAACAGAGATATCCACCTTTCGTCCATTTGAAAAAACAAAGACGATCCTATTTGGTAGCTCGATTGGAGATCCACACGAACCCACATAATAGAAACCTCAAAGTTTATCTATTTATTTTAGTCTCAGGTGCAACAGACACTGGTTGTCCAGCTGCTGTGGCGAGTGGATTTAGACTTATTGAAGAGGATATAAGGTACCCCTCAAAGCTCCACTGGCACCACAATTGAGGTTATTTGTGGTATTTTGGTGAAAACTCAGGGGACCATTGTGCTATTTACATTGTAATTCCCGCTATGATCCAAAAACTTCTCGCTAACACCTGAGCTTGAGTTCATAGGCTAATAACTATGAGTAGAAGACGATGGAAAAATATTATCGTACCTGGGCGACTCCAAATGGCATTAACAATGCCAATATTCCTGCCCATATCCGGAGCTTCACCATGAAACCTTGCAAACAAATTGTCTCGAAACTTGATATTACGTGTATATGCACACCAATTAACCTAATGTGCACACTACCACAATCGAATGGTATGTCGACGTAGCACTTTAGGATCGAATCCACAGAGACCAACAATTACACTTTATCTTTATGGGATCAATACTTAGCTAAAAACAATATAGGGGTTTTAAGATTTGAGGGTTTCGTAAGAAACAAGTAACAAAATTAATTAAAGTATTCAAATAATTAAAATGCTAGCCTAGGGTGGTTTGATCGGGTGTTAAGCAAGTGTGA
>NW_013617609.1:13959-14856 GCF_000695525.1 Brassica oleracea var. oleracea | reverse complement strand
AGAGACTGAATAAAACATGTGTAGATAAAATAGAATAAGGGTTCAGGGGGTTCTTCTCTATGGTGAGAGAGATGGAGCCTTCTCCCTTTACAAAGTATCAAATCACAAATCTCTAAAAGCTCAAGTCTGGTTCCTTGTGTAAAAAGTAGCGTAGAAGGTAAAAAGAAAGAGAAAAATATGATATATCAAAGCCACATGCGTCTGGGAGAAAAAGATGGGATAATTAGGGCAAATCCCATATTGACTTGTAGTTTCCTTAAAAATCTCTGCCGCATGAACATGCACTCGTGTGCTACGCTTGATCAGGAACAGTCGCTCGGGTTGCTCTGCTATCGGGAACAGTCACTCAGACTGTTCCGCGTGAAAATCTCCAGATTGCATTCTGTTCTGTCCTTTTTGTTCCAGCTGGTCTATCTCCAATCCATTGCAACTCCAGACCTGTAATGACTCGAAAAGGACTAGGAAGACTCGATAAAGACTTGAAAACCAATTAGAAAACATATATACAAGATGCCAAAAACACCATATCAAGTTCCAGCTGGTCTATCTCCAATCCAATGCAACTTCAGACCTGTAATGACTAGAAAAGGACAAGGAAGACTCGATAATGACTTGAAAACCAATTAGAAAACATATATACAAGGTGCCCAAAACACCGTATATCAATTCCCCCTGACTTAGATCTTTGTTTGTCCTCAAACAATGTCAAGTATCAAGAACAGAGAGAAATGTTTGAAAGTGTGGGAACTCTCTTATTCTCAGCAACCATACTTTAACCACGAATCTTTGAACCATACAAGCAGTCAAACTAGGACAACACACTCTTACCGGAACCCCACTGACTGCTGTTCAAAAATCGGCTCCATACTCTACATCTCAAACCTGAAAAAACAACAA
>NW_013617609.1:12285-13169 GCF_000695525.1 Brassica oleracea var. oleracea | reverse complement strand
AGGAAGACTCGATAAAGACTTGAAAACCAATTGAAAAGCATATATACAAGATGTATAAAACACCATATATCAATTCCCCCAGACTTAGATCCTTGTTTGTCCTCAAACACTGTCAAGTATCAAGAACAGGGAGAAATGTTTGAAAGTGTGGGAACTCTCATATTCTCAGCAACCATACTTTAACCACGAATCTCTGAACCATATAAGCAGTAAAATTAGGACAACACACCCTTACCGGAACCCCACTGACTGCTGTTCAAAAATCGGCTCCATACTCTACATCTCAAACCTGAAAAAGCAACACTATCGAGATAGAACTCCCTATATTAAGCGTGAGCTTCTCATCACAGACACTATTCAGGGTAGACGGGCTAGGTGTTAAACATGCTATTTAATGGTGGAGTTAAAAGTGTTTAGGGGCTACCATTTCATTGTAGAGGATGCAGGATATCGCACAAAATGGCAAGAGATGATAGATCCATTGATGTCCACAGCCTCTACTCGTTTTTGCTCTATCTGGTGAGACTGTTCTGATGACTGAACAGGCGACTGATTGTTCTGCTTTCTACTTTCCTCTACATGCTCTTCAATACTTGGTACCAACTTCTTGCTCGACCTTCCCAGTGGCTCCATGTTTCTTTTCTTTCTTCCCCTTCTCCATCACCTTATTTTCGGGTTTTTTTTTCCTGACTGATATGGTGATGTGGCGAAGAAGGAGGTAATATATGATGGTTCTGAGTGCCACTGGTGGTTTTGATTTTGCAACCATTCTGGTTCTCCACCCCTGCTCTTGCGCAGTTCATTGGTTATGGAGTGGTTGCTCCCTTAATCTGCTTGTTCTCCTTTCTAACTGAATTTCTGCAGCAGTAACGAGTAAGAGGCTG
>NW_013617609.1:9831-12275 GCF_000695525.1 Brassica oleracea var. oleracea | reverse complement strand
CTCTCCGACCTTTTTGCACATATCTGCACATATGACACAGAAAAAAAAATGCATGAAGGTGGAATAAAGGCTAAGGTGCAGGGTGGGAACTAGCTAAAGATGAGCTAGCCACTCAGGATCAGCAAGATGGATAAAAAGGATAAGAAGTCCTGGGTGTGTTCTCGTTTCCCTGATCTAATGCCCATAACAAGAAGAATTTAAGTCAAGATTAAGTTCAAGTTAGTGGAGTTAAGTCTACACAGTGTAACCTGATCGGCTGAGAACTTCTGGAGAATCAAGTGAGATATGTCAGGGTGTTCCACGTCCACATGTGTGTCTTTCGCCACAGTTAAGGTCACTGAATAAGATAACTAAAGCATGAGGTGGTTAGTGATCAACACGGAATAAGGTCCTAATTCCCACAAAATTTTGACTGACTCGATCTTAAAAACTGACTCAAACTGACTCAAAAGAAAGAAACGAGTTAGTAAACGACGAAAACCCTCCCCCAGACTTACTTCACAACATCCCTGGTGTGAAAATAAATCAGAGAGAAGGTGAAAACAAGAATAAACATGTTTTTTTTTTGTGTGAGATACTTACCTGAGTGGAGCGGGCGCTCCACGAAAATTCTGAGTGTTCCAGCACAAGATCTCCCCCTGGAGCAGTCGCTCTTTCAGCAACCCATAATTTTTAAGTATCTCGGATTTTTCTGCTTTTTGACCTGAAATTCAATAAACTAAAACGAAAAATAAGCAAACAAAAACAAAACCAAGTTATATTTACACTTACCAGTGGGTTGCCTCCCACCAAGCGCTTGGTTTAAATCATTTGCTTGACTTGGTGACTGGGATCAGTCGGGTTGAGCATGAGGGCTTGTTCCAAAACAAGCTCCACAATCAGACATGTTTAGATTCACAACTCTGCTCAACAACCCTTTCACAGCAGCTTCTCCTTTCTCTTTCAGCTCATGTGTGAAAATTACTCTGACTTTAGAGAAAGGTTTAGAGGTACCCTTGCACTTTACCTCATACTCAATGGATTTCTCATCACACAAGAGAGGTATCAAAGTCATCATAGAGTCACCCTTGACACTTTTCTTCTGGACTTTTTCATTCACCTTTACATTTCCACTGAGTTTCTTGGTATCAGTGTGAGGATCTCCATCCAGGACTTTTTTGATCTCACCCTTTTTACCGAGCTCCTTCTTAGGAACAATTTCCAGTTGTTCTCCACTAACCACTGAGATGCAAGAGGCGTAGCGGATTTGTGATCTGGTTGGGACAGCCTTGTAGAGAACCTTCTTGTTGATATTGGAGAAGGAGATTCTCTTATTAGGCATATCGACGATTGCTCCCACTGTAGCCATAAATGACCTTCCAAAGATCAAAGGCATCTCATGATCGTTCCTCATGTCAACAACTTGAAATTCGGTATGGAGCACACAGTCCCCAACCTGGACAGGAAGATTGCGAATGGTTCCATAAGGGACTGCCATGGAAGAGTTTGCAATAGCCAGCTTCACCTGAGAAGGCTCAACATGAACAATGCCCAGCTTATCTACAATCGCTTTTGAGATAAGGTTCACACTAGACCCATAATCACAAAGAGCTTCCTTGAACTTCACTCCAGCAATGAAACAAGGAAAAACAAAATTTCCAGGGTCATCAACCTTAGGCAGTACCTTCAGCGATGGTGTCAGTGCTTCAGTAAAGAGAGCCTTAATTTCCTCTTGAGTCTCTCTGCAATTTTTGAAGAACAGACGCAATGGCTGAATTTCCCAAGCATGTTCAAATGAGATCTCTTTAGGAAATCTGCTCACCATCTTCTTAAACCCAGCCATCTGCTCTGCACTAATGGGATCCATCAAATGTTTAGGTGGAATTGGATAGGGAACCTTAGGAACATAGACTTGCACTGGTGCAGTTTCAGCAGGTTCGCTACGAGCGGTCGCTCCAGAGCTAGCAGACTGCTCTGTGTTCTCTTATGCGCCTAGAACAGTCCCAGCGAACGGCTGCTCTATTGCATTACAGTGCTCCTTCCTAGGATTTTTATCAGGTTTTCCAGGGAGCATACCTTGCTGCCTCTTAACACTCTTAGCTGTTTGAGCGAGCTGGACATCAATCTTTCTTATGTGGCTCGCAACAGCGTCATACTTGGCATTCAGCTCAGTGAACATGTTGCCCATCCTGGTGTCGATTTCCGTGGTTACCTGATTCAACGCCTTGGCCTGAACCTGCTGACCCTGCAACAGTTGTTGCATCATCATACCAAGACCCTTCAGCTCATCTAGTTGACTATTCCCGGTAGCTGGAACAGCTTGCCGATTGTTCTGCGGTTGTCACTGGTTCTGGTTCTGAATCTGCCCGGCCGTAGCTTGCTCCATGCTGAAGACGTGCCTTCGATTATTTTTCAGTAGCTGATCAACCTTGGCAGTCAGCTCATCTATCTTCTGGGTGTCAGAA
>NW_013617609.1:9156-9714 GCF_000695525.1 Brassica oleracea var. oleracea | reverse complement strand
CATTGCTGGCAGAGTTCATAGCACTCTGAAAATCCCAGTCAACTCCATCATAGAAAATTTCCAAGAGGTAGTCATCATCAAATCCATGGTGAGGACAATCTCTGCGATAGTCATTGAAGCGCTCACATGCGTCGCAGAAAGGCTCATCGGTGAGCTGTCTGAAGGAGGTGATCTTGTTTCTCAATGCAGATGTTCTCGCCTTAGAGTAGAAATGGCTGAGGAACGCTGATCGGACCTGTTCCCATGAGGTGAGAGAGCCGGTAGGGAGAGAGTTCAACCACCGTGCAACTTTTCAATCAAGAGAGAATGAGAATAACATGCACCTGATGTAGTCTGGTGGAACACCATTCGCGCGAGTGAAACTGCAGACTTTTTCGAAGCTTTCAATATGCTCCATTTGGAGCAGCCTGCTCCGACTGTTCCTGCTGATGTTGGGCAGCTTGTTCATGCGCTTGAACGGTCTGCTGCAACTGTTGCATCTGCTGCTGCATGAGTGCCATAGCCGCAGCGAGATCATCCTGATTGGCGTGATCACCCATAGTGGTGTCGGTTTGCCTT
>NW_013617609.1:7247-9085 GCF_000695525.1 Brassica oleracea var. oleracea | reverse complement strand
GAGTATGTCTACTGATCATGCACCTGGAACATTAGTTACAACAAAAAACAACAAAAAGGATATAGCAAGTTAGAGGTCATAGACTAAATAAATAGCCGAAAAATAAAGGTAAAAAGATGGTCCCCGGCAACGGCGCCAAATTGATATTACGTGTATACACACACCAATTAACCTAATGTGCACACTACCACAATCGAATGGTATGTCGATGTAGCACTTTAGGATGGAATCCACAGAGACCAACGATTACACTTTATCTTTATGGGATCAATACTTAGCTAAAACAATATGGGGGTTTTAAGATTTGAGGGTTTCGTAAGAAACAAGTAACAAGATTAATTAAAGTATTCAGATAATTAAAATCTAGCCTAGGGTGGTTTGATCGGTGTTAAGCAACTGTGAGCCAAATAATTATTCAAGTTCAATTAAGAGCAAGTCTAGAACTCAGATCACTCAAATAGAACAGTCCACTGTCGTGGTACTGCTCCCTATGCTGATCGATCTTGATACATAATCTCTCGTTTGGATCAAGACACGACATCAAGCAATAGAGATCAAGTCCAATATGTTCACAAAACACCCTAACATCTACTTTCGCTGGTTAGGGATGCAATGCTCATTCATAACAGATCTAGCAACCTATTACACGGTTAATGAACAGTTAAACCTAGGATCTAACACTAAGCGGCCAGTTTAATGCAAGCATTAAGAACAATTATGAATGAAGACAATCAATGGTTTCACTTATCTATGTTTAACTCACGGATCTAACACCCAAACACCCTAGACTAAGCAAGTTTACTACTCAGCCATGAACAGAGAAAACACAGAAACAGAGACTGAATAAAACACGTGTAGATAAAATAGAATAAGGGTTCAGGGGGTTCTTCTCTATGGTGAGAGAGATGGAGCCTTCTCCCTTTACAAAGTATCAAATCACAAATCTCTAAAAGCTCAAGTCTGGTTCCTTGTGTAAAAAGTAGCGTAGAAGGTAAAAAGAAAGAGAAAAATATGATATATCAAAGCCACAGGCGGCTGGGAGAAAAAGATGGGATAATTAGGGCAAATCCCGTATTGACTTGTAGTTTCCTTAAATATCTCTGCCCATGAACAGGCACTCGGGTGCTCCGCTCGATCAGGAACAGTCGCTCGGGTTGCTCTGCTGTCGGGAACAGTCACTCAGACTGTTCCGCGTGAAAATCTCCAGATTGCATTATGTTTTGTCCTTTTTGTTCTAGCTGGTCTATCTCCAATCCAATGCAACTCCAGACCTTTAATGACTCAAAAAAGACTAGGAAGACTCGATAAAGACTTGAAAACCAATTAGAAAACATATATACAAGATGCCAAAAACACCATATCAATTCCCCAGACTTAGATCTTTGTTTGTCCTCAAACAATGTCCCCCCCCCCCCGAGATATGCCGAGAAGGGGGTCTCAATTTCCTCCAATAATAATGATTCATTGATTACTTCAGAATACTTCAAAATTCTAGGAGCAGTAGACGAAGCTATCGGCTTCGCAGCAGATGTCTCAAATGTTGGTTTACCACCAGAAGAGTCGACTCCAATTTGCGAGTCATTTGGAGGAACTCTAGTAGGAGCTGAGGTTGAGGCGAAGCAACTCCAAGCGAAGCTGAGGTATATGGTTCTACAGGAAAGTTACTGATGGTAGCATCACAGTTTAGATACCAAAGGGGAAACCCAAGGAGAAGATATTCCTTCCGTAGGAGGAGAAGAAACAGGAGGACCCACCTCCACTGAACTCGGAGGCCCAGATCCTGCCACGCCTGATGACCTATGCAACGATTTTGAAACTGACAATCCATCACAAAGAGA
>NW_013617609.1:2928-7189 GCF_000695525.1 Brassica oleracea var. oleracea | reverse complement strand
GGGAGATGAGAGGATGCACTTCCTACTACCCTTAGAGATTTCTCAATGGTGGCGAGAGGACACACCATTGGTCGGTGGCGACCAAACCATAATCCTCTTAAGAGTCGCCTTTTACCAAGAAGAGAGAAAGTTCGTTATTAACAGAAATTAAATTGGTGCACTGAGAGATATCTAAAGAAAAAAAAAGTATACTAAAAAATTGTTCTAAATAAAAATTTTCTGGCTTCCCACTGTTTCTTAAGCTTCCTCTCTTTAAACAGTCTGCGTGTAAAATTATATCTTCTAGCATACTTGGGTAAGAATACATAATACTTAACATGTCAACAAAATATTAAAAACAAAAACAAAAGATTTTTGTTTCATTTAAAAAACTTAAACCGCCAGATAAAACATCAGTTATCAGATGCCAAGAAACTCCATAATATACTTTTAAGTTTTAAGTTACACACATTTCCAAGTCTTATCTTTAATATATTACAAAAGTAAGTAATTTTTACTTTATAAAACCAAAGCTCTCTTTAATTAATTGTTGTTGACATCTGGTGGGAAGATTGTTGTTGTTAATGTTGGGTGGCCTTTGGAGAATTTGTTATCTGCATCACCTATCTTGGCATCGTTTTTTGAACATATGAATATTTCCTTTGCCATATTGCAAAATTTGCTACATAAAGATAAATATACTCATTAAAAATCCAAAGTAATAAGAAAAAAATAGAAAGCAAAAAAACTTACAGCCACGGGTCGTCTCCAAGAAGCATCATATCTCCATCAGCGTTTATGAAAACGATTTTCCATTGATTGTGCATATGCAACTTGCCTTTGATATCAAAGAGTCTTTCGAGTTCATCGGTCAATTGATTGTATCCATCAAAAACAGATAAATCCACAGTTCTTTCCACGGACCCTTCCATACGAACCTGATCAATAACCATATCAAAAGAATATGAACTTTATAGTCATCTAAATCATTAAAATATTCAATTTTTATTTAAATTCTAATATCAGAATAAAGTTATGGATGCAAACACACACACACATGTTTTTTTTATGAACCCATGTTTTAGTTGTACCTAATAAATAGTTTAAACTTGACTAATAAGTATAAAATAAGAAAAGATGGTGATATATTTCATACCTTAGTATGACTTCTAGTTTGGTTGAGATCAACCTTTTCTTCGTCAAAGATTTTAGAAATCTTAGATTTTTTATATGAGTTAATTGGTTCTATGCTATCCTTTGTTACCGCAGGAATTTTCAGATCAACTCCAAACAGTCTGTAGCTAGTAGTTGCGGTGGTGGTTGACGTTTCTTTCATTACTTGAACCATTTGCTCATTGTAATTTGGTTTGGACATGGTAGTAGGGAATGAGTAGCTCATTGAAGATTGTATGCTTGAATGTCCAACTTCTTGGCCTTGGGTCAATGTAGGAACCCACATATTTGAACCTATAAGAAGAAATAGATAGATAAATAATTCACAAAGAAGTTTTAACTTATTGAGAAACATTAACTTACCAAACTCATGTATTTCGCTTTGACGTTTACCTGATTTGAGAATGTCTGATGAATGTGTTAAAGGCTCGATCTCCCATGGAGATACCTTATCAGGTCTTGGAATTGTTGCAGCTTTATCCCATTGTACCTATAAAATAAAGTTAGTAGATATTCTTTATTACTTTTTAAAATGTATATTCTAAAAAAATCTAGTTAAAGTAAACGAGTACTTATCTTACTTCTAAACATCGCCATTCTGAATCCTTCCAATTAGTGGAGAAATCTCTCACTTTTAATATTGATCCATAGTATCTAGTGTAGTAGAATCATTTGTGTAAGTAACACTATTTTGAAAAGGTAAATATGTTCAAAATTTACCTTATTTCATTAAAATCTTTCCCTTCAAACTTCATCAAAAATCTGGAGCCTATACCAAATTTCTTATTCACTCCGTCTATAAATTTATCGATGTTGACAACGAATTGGCTCGACCTGATATCATTGCATCAATAATAAATAAAAGTGTATAATTTGTTGAATAAACTATTTTCATAATGTTTAATTCAGTAGCAAAATGTTTCTCTTTACCCTGGCTTATAGAAGACAACGAACATACATTTCCTTTTAATAGCATTCAATGCAGTAGCAACTACACCATGGTGCATACTCTCCTTTGAAATTACAGATGATGGTATGAAGTTTGAAGGGAAAGATTTTAATGATGATGATGAGCTATTTTTCTGATTCCAACTCGTGATTCCCCATTCTCTCCTCTATAATAAAAAAATATTTAAAATACAAATTTCAAGAATCAAATGAGAAGTAAAATGAAAATAATATACCGAAGGAATATGAAGGAGTCCCCAACAACCAATTTTTTTGTTTTTGCAAACTCGTTCCAACCAGATGTGAAAAAATGTCTTTGTGGTGTACCTATTTGATTGTTTGTAAGAAAATAAATATCAGTAATCACTACTTGCAGATTTTGAGATTAAAAAAAATTTGTTACCTTTTAAAGCGTGTTTAAATTTCCATTCATGACCATGAATATCTGTAGCATTTATCTCTTGACTTTGCGTTAGGTGAGACGTATCCTGAAAATATTTGATACAAAATGTTATATAGAAATTTAAAATTTGAGTCAATGTAAGTCAGTTTTAATACCAGTGGAGGAAGACATTCAATGGCATGTCTTTTATTTAAAACAAAACCACCTTTTTTACTGGTATCAGAAGCACTTAAGACCTTAGTAAAACATTTAATGTTTTGTATGTGGTTTTCACATTTAGGAATTGGGATTTCAACTTCCTATAAATAAAAATCCATAATATTAATTAAATTGTTATTAAGAAGACCTGAAAATATGTTATTAAATAAAATCTTATTTTGCAACTCACAGATGTATCCGGCAACAAAGAAATTTATCTGTAGTAGTCTCTGCCTAAGACCATACATAAGAATGAACCCAAAGCGATATCATTTACATCAAGTTGATATCGCTCATGTGAATTCACTAAATAGGAAACGTAAATAATCAATGAAACATACCTTAAGCTTGATACTAAAAACATTGCAGCGAATTTTTGAAGGAATATTAAAAACTGGTTTTAGTTGACATATTTCGTCGTTTATAGATGTAACTAGCTGGTAATACCATCAAATATTTTAGTAAGTTGTGAAAATCAAAACATATGTGAAAGTAGATAATAATTTTGTTAAAAAAAAATTATTGCCTGCTCTATATGCCCTTGAGGAAAATAATATACTTCTTCTCCAATTTTTGGAAGATCAAATAGATGACCAGCACATAATTTCCATAATTGATCATACAGATAGTTATTGGTTTCATCAGTAGCTACACAAACATACAAAATATAATTATAGACAAATATTTTTCATCAATCAAAAACCAAACTCCAACCCAAGAATTATTCACTTATACCTAAAAATTCAGGTTGCGCATGAATGATTTGATCACTTGCCATCAGCTCTTATAAAAACACTGATCTATTGCCACTTGCACAAAAAGTTACCAAATCATGAATAACTTTTTATTAATATGGTATTATATCTTAAACAAAATACAACCTTTCAATGAATTGGTGAGAACTTTTGATCTTTATTTATTTTTGTTCGAACAAGTTTGTTTTCTTATACTATCTTTGTTTAATTTTTACATTTACATAAATCTGATATGTATCAGTATTTATAGGTGAAAATATTAATATAGTACATTAATATTTATTCGGATATGATTTTTGACTAATAAATTGTACATTAATATTTATTCGGAAATGAGTTTTGACTAATAATTTTAACAAGTTACGTGAAAGTGTCAGGTCAAAGGTGTATCTTCTAAAAATACCAAAAGACTTTAATATCAATAAATTATGTTTCTAAATATAATTTTTAATATTGTTATATAGAGGACATGGATGTTGGGATCGAAAACGGTTATGACGAAGTTAACGTCCAAATCCCCGCAGAATACAAGTATGTCTTTCCGCAACAAATCATGCTCGGTCAAGAAAATGTCGCAACGTATGTTCCCGAGATAAAGCTTCGTTCGAATTCTATTTAGATCAAACATAAGCCATCGGAAACATACCCAGACCAGCTACGGATAGGTCCGAGTATGACGATCAGAACACGGACGAACCAAGCTCGGTCATTACGCAACTACCACACATGCACGCTGTCCGGTCGCTACGTAGCGACCGAGCTCTTCCGAAACGTCGATACGACATTAGTCCATGCATTCTCGTCT
>NW_013617609.1:1856-2867 GCF_000695525.1 Brassica oleracea var. oleracea | reverse complement strand
TTTGAAGATAATTACGAAGATCGGAAAAAATGGAATATCTCCATTTTTATGCTATGACGGCTTAAGGACAGAAGAGGAAAAACGTAAACCGACCTAGGAGCCAGTATATAAAGAGTCCTAGGCAAGAGGCATGGGGAGAGACTTTTTTCGGAGCAAACTTATCACTTAGAGCGATTTAGGCATATTTCCGTTTTTGTTATTTCGAGCTGCGACTCAATTAGGTTTAGCCATCTTAGGGTTGCTAGAACAAGGAATCTCGCCGACAGCTCTCGAGCTCAGGCTTATACCTTGTTGTAACGCTCAAACACGGATTCGGAATAAGATCTATTTTGCTCTCTTTTTACGATTTTTGTACTTTGTCGTTGATATCTCGTGTTCTGATTGCTTAGCGTGTGGTATTAACAGATCTCCGGGACCTCTAGGAAATTAGGGTTTTCCTAGTTTCCTAATTTAAACGGTAATCGACAGTGCGAATTTCGGTTCCCACAATTTGGCGCTAGAAGGAGGAGGGGTACGGAACAATCTAACTCTCAACCACATCACGTTCAACCAGACATGTCAACTGACGACGCGGATGACGTGCAGACTCCTCTTATCGGAAGCAGTGGCACTGATCTCCACACTCCCGCAGCGGACGTATCCGCGGCCACCGCACCAGCCAACGCCGCGGCATTCGAGGAGTTTAAAAAGATGTTCGCCACCTACGAAAAAAGGTCGGAAGAACTGGACAGGCTCGTGAGCACCTTGACCAAACATGTTGAAACCTTAACGGCAAGGACTAGAGCAATCCGTCCCCGCGGAACCACTAAAGTCCGCGGGAAAAGACTCGACTTCGCTACCCCACTCGATAGGCCTGGAGCCGCGCAGGAACAACCTTCGGGTCAAAACCGTAGCGAAAAATCTCTCGTCGAAAGGGGGAACCCTGAAAGTCCTCCGCCTCCCGCGAAAGATTCAGAGGATAACGAAGTCGAGCACGTCGACCTGGATCCTAGCGATGTCTCCAACGATACC
>NW_013617609.1:0-1605 GCF_000695525.1 Brassica oleracea var. oleracea | reverse complement strand
ACTATATCACCAAGACTGCGGCAGAAGTAAAAGCCGTGAAATCCCAAATCCATCACGCTACCAGTGCTGCACCCGAGATCGATAGACTGTTGGAAGGGGCTCGGAAGACCCCCTTCACCACTCGCATCTCAGATATGAGGGTATCCGATCCGGGAAAAATCAAAGTACCGAAGTATGATGGTATGACCGATCCGAAGGCGCACCTTCAGGCTTTCCACATCACGTTGGGAAGAGCGAGAGTGAAGGACGGCGAAAATGACGTCGGCTACTGCCGCCTGTTCGTCGAGAATCTGGAAGGAGCAGCCCTCGAATAGTTCGTACGCCTTAAGCGAAACTCTATCGGGAGTTTCCGACAGCTTGCATAGGAATTTCTCAAGTAGTACTCTATGTTCATAGATAGAGAAACTTCCGATGTCGATCTCTGGAGTCTGTCCGAGAGGGAAGACAAACCCCTCCGCGAGTTCATCAGCCGATTCAAGCTGGTAATCTCTAGGGTCAGCGGGATAACCGACAAGGTGGCCATTGATGAGCTCAGAAAGACGCTCTGGTACAAGTCGAAATTCAGAAAATGGATAACCCTCGACAAACCGCGGACGATCCAGGACGCCCTCCACAAGGCGACGACCTACATCATAATCGAGGAAGAAACGAAAGTCTTATCGCAAAAACATAAGTCGGCAAGACCATCCTCGAAAGATGCAGAATCCAAAAACGAAGAAGAAGAACCCTCGTAACGACAAGTATGTCCATCACGAGGGGGAAGATTTCCAAGGAGCGCACAATTACGCGATCAGTTCGGACCAGGACCGAACCACGGGTAATACATGGACTCGCAATCAAGGATATGAGGAAAACACCTTCTGCGAGTTCCACCAGTCCCGAGGACACTCCATGACTAACTGCAAAGACTTGGGAGCAAGGCTGGCCGCGAAGCTACTAGCTGGAGAGCTCTCGGAAGTGACCAGCGTGAAAGATCTCATCCTAAAGACCGATCGGCCCCCAAAGACGGACAGAAATCCGTCCACAGGTTTTTCAGGAGAAGTAACTCCAACGCCGAATCCGCTCACAGGTTTTTCAGGAGAAGTATCGATGACCCTCGGGTCAATTTTGCTGCCAGTCATGGCTAAGGAGATCACGAAAATCGTTGAATTCGCGGTGGTCGATCATCCGGCCATCTACAACATGATCATGGGAACCCCATGGATCAACGCCATGCAAGCCGTTCCATCGACATACCACCTAGGTGTCAAATTCCCGACCCCAAACGGATTCGCAGCTATCTGGGGATGTCAGAAACAGTCGCGACTATGCTTCCTCACGGAGCACAAGTTAAGGCAAATGACGACTTCTGCAACAGCAAATCGCAAGCGCACGAAGATAGATCAATCTTCGGCCAAAACGCTTCAAGGAAAGACGATTTAACATCGTCTGATGACGCAAACGTTTCGGACGTAGAAACTCAACACGAGTCTGAAGCCGACGCTACAACTCAACCGGAACATCCAGAAGAGAACGCTGACCCGGCCACGGTCATCACAATCAGGGCGGTTAGCGCGGTGACAACCGCCGAGTAAAAATGCTCGCGGCATAAAACAGAACTACGAG
>NW_013617608.1:12039-35201 GCF_000695525.1 Brassica oleracea var. oleracea | reverse complement strand
TATATTACAACATTTGTCTTAGGAGCCTTGAAAACTCCTAACATCAACCATAAACTACATAGTGCAAGATTAATAAATTAAAAATATATATATTAATATCAGTTTCGTAAATTATGTTCTTCGAGTTTGGTTAACCAACCCATAGAATAAATATAGAGTAACAATGCATGTTAAACAAACAAACAAAAACGATTGATTATGTAAATTTACATGTTTTCATAATTCTTAAGGATTAAATATACAGTCATCTCTATTATGAAATAATGGTAGTTTTAGTTTATAAATTATAGAGAAATTCTCTGATAGCCATTTTTAAGTTTTATCATAAAAATAGTTTAAAAAAAAAAGACCAAAATAAATTTATTAAAAAATAAAAATACGTTGTAAAAATAATAAAAATAAATATTAAAATTTCAAAATAAAAATGAACTATTTTTTTTTTTGAATGTTATTTTTTTGTGACAAAAACTTTTAAAAAAAAATGTTATTAGAGAGAATTGACCCTAAATTATAACTGAAAAAGGGTCAGTTGAGGAACGCAAAATAATATTATTATTTTACAGTAATTTAAAAAAATAAATGCGTTCTCCGTAAACAGCTCAGCTCCACCGATCGGCTCATGCTCGAGAGTCGGTCAGAGTAACAGTTTAATTTCATTTTTGTTTTTTCTTTAAAAAAAAATTTAATTGCCATCATCATCGTCATCTGATCTCCTTCAGTGTGATATAAAATGGAGACGCCGATGCGTACCTGCTGAGAATCGCGACGTATTCAGGTTTGCGAGTTTCTCGACTCCTCGTGTCTTTGGCTGGTGAATCTTCGATCGGTCAGTGGTTGATTTGTTTGGTTGGAGTATGAGTTTAGCTCTGATTTGGTTGTTGCCGTGCCCGTGGTCGCTCCAGGATGCTCGAACTTGTACTGTTCAGGTTAGATGAATATATATGCTGATTCCCACTGCCTTCAACTAAACTTTCAGCTTCCATCAATAAACTTATGTTGAAACTTATATAAGCGCCTATTCTTGACAGGTTAATCTGGATTTTAGCTCAGAAGCTGATGTGATCAGGAAGTTTCGTGCTAGTCTTGCTCTGCAACCTGTGAGAACCTCGAGCTCTTTTGTGGCATAATAAGAAACTTCTTTGTTAACGATTATGACTAACCATTGCCTCATTTTATCCCAATTCAACAGATAGCAACGGCTCTATTTGCCAATTCTCCTTTTACTGAAGGAAAGCCAAACGGGTTTCTCAGTATGAGAAGGTTTCTAGATCTTATTGTTATTGTCCCCAAAATTGGCTTAGTTATTTTATAACTATAGTACGTTCCGACAGCCACATATGGACAGACACTGACAAGGACCGCACAGGAATGCTACCGTTTGTTTTCGATGACTCTTTTGGGTGAGTATGAAATTGTTTATCCTACTACAAAAACCATCTGTTAATTTAATATGAAAGGCTTGTAAAAAAATATAAAGACTCTTGTTTGACATTATTATACGGATCCTCGTATTTTTTTTTTTTTTTTTTGTCGGCTACCCATGTGACAGGATCCTCGTATCTTTATGTGTTAAGATATAATGATACTTTGTCTTTTGTTGTTATCTGGTATAGGTTTGAGCAGTATGTTGACTATGTACTTTGCCTACCGAAACAACAAATATAACGACTGTACTGGAATGACAACATTTCGGGTCATAAATCTATCCTTTGTTTTCTCTGCTAGATTCCTTAACTCTTTGACAAATTGAAAACCGGAGGATCTTCTTGAACCATCTATAAACTGCAGCAATTTTTGGCTGGAAAGCTTCCTTGTCTCCCTGGTGAACTACCAACATGTAATGATTGGTAGAATCATCTGACAACAATTTCCCCTGAGGTTTATCATCTACCTCACGAGTCCATTTAATTTAAGCAATGGCTTTCAGTTCCCTGTGTTACGTTGAAGACTGACGACGTTCCACAACCTTAACAGGTTCGGTTGAAGAGATACTTGGAGATGAGAGGTGCTGATGGAGGTCCATGGAGGGGATTGTGTGCCCTTCCAGCTTTCTGGGTAATTATACATCTATTAGCTTATTATAAACTCTTACTCAATGAGTTCTCTAAATTCAAGATGCACCGGCCATTGATTTGATACTTTCTGAAAACTTCAGGTGGGTTTGTTATATGATGAGGACGTTCTCCAAGCTATCTTGGATCTGACAGCTGACTGGACGCGCGCGGAAAGAGAGATGCTAAGGAACAAAGTAATAGCCACATTTACACTCTCCTCTTCGTCTACAGTTTAGAAAATATAATCGTTTAAACGTGTCTTGATTTGGAACAGGTTCCAGTAACTGGTTTGAAGACACCGTTCAGAGATGGGTTTTTGAAACATGTCGCTGAAGACGTCCTAAAACTCGCAAAGGTGTGTGTGTACATATTGGCTTCATTGTATTCTTTTTCACCCAGTACCTAAGTAACCTAACAACAAATATATATTGGCTTGTTTTTCTCTCAGGACGGTTTAGAGCGTAGAGGCTATAAGGAAGTAGGTTTCTTGAACGCTGTCGATGAAGTGGTCAGAACACGAGTTACGCCGGCGGAGAATCTGTTGGAAATGTACAATGGAGAATGGGGACAAAGCGTAGATCCTGTGTTTCAGGAACTTCTGTACTAAAGAATGAGACCAGAACAATAAGGACCGAACCTAGGTGTGTGTTTATGTTATCTCAAGAACTCGAGTCTCAGGAATAAGGTTTTTTTAATATATACTCCCTCTGTTTTTTAAAGATGGATGTTCTAGAGAAATATTTTGTTTCCAAAAGATGTATTTTTCATGTTTTCAAAGCATATTTTGTCAACTAATAATGAAAAATTGTGTGTTTCAAAAATATTAATTACATTTCTTTTAATCCTATTGGTTTAAAAATATAAGAAATATAAATTTACAAAAAACTATGCATTAATAACTAAGTTTTAATATGGTTTCTTAATAAGTGTGAAAATCCTAGAACATTCATCTTTAAAAAACAGAGAGAGTATGTTGTAATCGGATTTAAGGACTGATTTAGTTTTTAGATATTGAAGCATTGCTGTTCAGGTGTTTGGATCTTTGAATAAATCACCCATTTTTCTTTTTTTTTTTTACCAATTTGACAACTTTAATACGAAATATTTGTCATTCCAAGGTTTAACCTTGAAACATTTTATGCATAAATCAATCCACTGCACTACAACAAAACCAGGTTTAACCGGTCATCCACTTCATTTGATTACTATCACAACCGGAAACATATAGTACAAAACGGATTCAACAACTATTCTTAGTACCTATAACCAATTGGCATCCCGAGCCGGTTCAAGCGACCTGAACCGGGATAAGCCTTGTTCATAAAACTTGTGTGCAGAGCATCACCAAACTGTTTAGACAAAGACTGCTCATGATATAACTGCGGTCGCGACTTTGGGGCACTAGCAGGGCGTGCCTTAGCCCTAGAGGACTCTGTGCAAGCCATGTAGCTTGGATGGTCCGTGTAGCAGCAGCTTTTGGTGCTTTCACTCGGTGCAATAGAGCTAGTCGTGAAAACACTGGGTTTACTTATAGAAGTAGCTGAGTATAACTGAGTACTGTTCTCTGCAGTGCAAAACTTGCTTACGGTCTCTTCGTGTGACGAGGATGGGCTAAATGGCATGACGTAAACTGGTCCAGACCGGCCTGAGTTGTCTAGGACGAGGTGAGATGAGTAGAAAATGTCAGGTCTGTTGCGCCTTGCCTTTGAACCGTTCCTCTGAAATTTTATTCCACAATCTTTTAGTTAAAGGAATAAGCCTAACTAACATGAATTCAAACAGAAATTGAAAATGTAATACCTTGGAAAGATGAGAATGACCGAGCTTGGAGCTGCGAGAAGAGATCGAATACTCTAGTTTTTCCGGCGTTGGTGGACCCTTGTCAATATATATAGATGTTAAAAAGGAACCTTGAATTACAAGATATGTTGTGGGTTATATAAGAACAAAATCTTAAAAGGATTTAACGAGAGGCTTACGGGGTTTTGGAAGTGAGAAGATTTGGTGTGGTTTGATTGAGAAGAAGAGGATTCAGACGTTAAAATAACACGATGGGCACGGACTCGAGCCTGAGCTCGAACCAAAGCGTGCATCCTACGCAGATGAACTGACATTTTCTTTCGTTCGATATGGCCTTTAACTATAGCTTGAAGCCTAACCAATCCCTTGAGTGCCCTTAACGCTCTCCTTGCCTTCGTTAACATTAATCAAACAATTAAAAAAAAAAAAACTAAATTCTTACAAAAAAGACCTGTGAGTCTTGACCTCAAGCTTTCATTATGGATAGGACCACAAAAACAAGTTGAATTTTAAATAAGCGTTACTTCTGATTAGGGATGTTAATATGGGCTAGCCCTAACCCGGCAAACCCATATGTAACCCTAACCCTCACTTTTTAAACAGGGTTTAAACAGGATTAACTCTAATAGGACCAGAGTTTAAATCTATTAATAGGTTTGGAGATAAAACTTTGAAAATAGAAAGACACTAATTTAGTTGTTGTTTTGAAATTTTAGATATAACTTTTGTTAATGCAAGAAACAAGAGCTTGATATGTATTTTAAGTGAATAACAAATGACTTTGTCCATCATTGTATGAATATTATCTAATTTTGAGCAATAAGCATCATTAATATAAATATTTTGAATAAAATTAGAGAAGTAAACTAGAAATATAGGGTTAAGTATACTTATGTTTGGTTATCTTCGGATATTACCCGTTCGGATTCAGATATTACATGAATTGGTAAAATAAGTAATTTGTTTTGTTGTTCTAGAATTAGAAGATTTTAGACCGAGTTGGTGAATATATAATAGACAGACATTTATATTTCGAGTATGCATTTATATTCTATAACAGTTTGATATATTAGATTTAAATTCTGACCTGTTAATATAGTTTGCCGGTGATTTTTTTCAGAATTTGATTCTTAGATTTGTATCTGGAGTGAAACTAATTTTTACAGATGACCACTTTTTTAAATTGACAATTCATAGATGAATTAAAAAAAAAGAAACTTAACTCATATCATTGAAAACAAGACGAGAACGAAAACACAATTTTATAGAGGTAAAAAATGAAATCACTTATGGAGTGCCAATAGTAAACAAATCGAGAGCAGAAAACCTAACTATCTTTCGTCATTATACAATCGATGTTGCCTATTTGGTTATAATGATTTGTGTGAGTCGCAAAATTAATTTTATTTTGTGCATATGAAGTCTTAAAAATAATTAAAATGAAATATAATACGTTAGCTCTTCAACAACGATGATATATTTAAGAGAACAATATTTGTATTTGTCATTTTATAATCGATAAAGATTATAGTGTTGCAAAATGTTAAAACAATTTAATAAACAAACATTATTATAAAAAGTGCATGCACGCGGATTATCAAGTAGGTGAGACTATTATTTTGGCTTTTAAGGGATTCATTTTAACTCTGTTTATTTTTTTGGTTGGTTAATAATTAGCTGAGAAATTTGGTTTGCCATTACCGCCGCCGTATCGCTCACTGAAAGGCGCATTAAAAGTCAAAAAGAGAGAATCAGCGGCCTTGACCGGTTTGAATTTTGCGTCAGGTGGAGCCGGGATCTTCAACAGTTCGGACAAAAAACTTGTGCGTTATTCATATATTCCCTTTAGGGATGTTAATATGGGCTCAACCTAAGAGGGTTAGCCCTAACCCTGCAAACTCATTTGTAACCTTAACCCTGACTTTTTAAACAGGGTTTAAACAGGGTTGGCCCTAATAGGACCATGGTTTAAATTCTAACTTTTTTATTTTGATTCACACAATTATTATACAATATTTAATAATGTTTTTCACCAAAAAAAACTTAAAGTCGAGTTTTCTCGTCCAAAACTAAACAACGAAATTTTCCGTCGAAACCGCAAAATCGAGTTTTCCCTCCAAAAATGCAAAATCGAGTTTTTCGTCAAAACTTCAAAATCGAATTTTTACGCCAAAAATCAAAATCGAATTTTCCCGTGAAAACGTAAAATTAAGTTTTTTCTGGAAACCCCGTATACTTAATTTCACGGTTTTGGCGGGAAAACTCAATTTGTCGGTTTTGGAGGGAAAACTCTATATTGCGGTTTTAGTTTTGGCGCAAAAACTCGAATTTGCGGTTTCGGCGGATAAACTTGATTTTGCTGTTTCAGCGGGAAAACGCGATTTTGTATTTTTGGCGGGAAAACTCGATTTTCCGGTTTCTGCGGGAAAACTCGTTCTTGCGGTTTTGGCGGGGAAACTCGATTTTGCGGTTTTGGCGGGGAAACTCGATTTTGCGGTTTTGGCGGGGAAACTCGATTTTGCGGTTTTGGCGGGGAAACTCGATTTTGCGGTTTTGGCGGGGAAACTCGATTTTGCGGTTTTGGCGGGGAAACTCGATTTTGCGGTTTTGGCGGGGAAACTCGATTTTGCGGTTTTGGCGGAAAAACTTGATTTTGTGGTTTCGGTGGAAAAACTCAAATTAGGTTTTGGCGGAAAAAAAACACAATTTTTGTTTTTTGACGGAAAAACTTTATTCTTAGTTGTGGAGCAAAAACTCGATTTTGCGATTTTGGGAGGAAAACTTTTGATTTTGATGCTAAACAAATTGGAGGAAAGAATCATATCATATCTTAATTTTTCTAGTTTTATCTTTAAAATTTAAGAACAAAAATAAATGAAATATTTTTTTCAATTAAATGAGTTAATCCTGGTATCAGCCATAACCCTTGATTATAATAGAGTTTAAATAAGGCTGGGTTAAAATAGGTTTGAGTTTATAATAAACAAAAAAGGGTTGGGTTCTGACCCAGTAGTTAACATCCATACTTCTAATAGAAGTTGGCGCCAAAAGAAGGACAATAAAAAGTTGACCCGTCAGGAAATTGAACTTTCAAATATGAGGAAGACATTTACATCATTACATGAATTGTCAACCTCTCTACAATAGGAAACATGAATCGAGTATTAATGAACAACGCGACTTTTAGGTCGATGAGCAAACATGTGGGTCTGAATTGGCTTACCAACACTAAGCATGAATCGAAAGACTGATATACATATATTAACTAGCCTATCTTGAATTGAAATATAGCCTACTTCTGCGGTAATGACCGATGCATAGATGCAAGTAAAACATTGTCCTAAAACTTTTTTAAAGAGTTGATATATGTAAACCATAGATAGGCTCATAATTTTATTATAATTTTCTAATTTTTTTTACTAAACTGTCTATAACCTATAAAATCTTAAAACTTAATCATGTGCAAAAAAACATAATTCACAAAGCAATAGAAAAAAATTGCAACTGCTTCCAATGGATCATATTGTTTTTTTGATAATTCAGGGGTTCCCCGCTTCGCGGGTCATTCCCCTGGGTCCGACCAGGCAGCGGTCCACTTCACCCGGGAGGGTTTTACCTGGACTGGATCGAACCCAGTACCGCTTTGGTGTTCAGAAGAGGCAGGATAGTTTCCGCATTGGAGGAAATCGAACCCGGATGGTGGTTGCCACCATAGGTCCGTCCTGCCACTTGGACTACCTCGTCCGGACAATGGATCATATTGTTGATGTTTAATTTATACGAAGAATATTCATCCCCGTAACTTTTTTAAGAAATCTATAACCAGTTTCGTCTATCATATCATCATATGTAAAAATGGAATAAATTAAAAAGGAAATTATGTACGCTCTCCAAAAGTTGATATTTGATAATCTGTAAATTAAACTTCCATAAAGAGTACCAAATAAATATTAGCAAAACAAATAATAAAAGAGAAAGAAAGAAAATTACCAAATAACCACGAAATGTAGATTGTATCTTAATAGCCGCAAGACTGTCGCGACCGCTTCTGTATCGGTCGAACCTGCTAACATGCGCTACAACGTCGTTGAAGCCGCTGTTAAAATTCGCCGTGCTCGTTAGCCTGACGACCGCAGCGGCGGCAGAAGCGGCAGCGACGGCAGCTTCAGCAACAATGGAAGTCGCGGCGGCCAACGCAACCTCGTGGTCGTCGGACTCCTTGTCTCCTTCATCCTCCCGTACCAGCTTCTGTTTCCACCGCCGTCCGTCCGACGGAGAAGATTGAAGGTACGACGGTGGAGGCGTCGAACTCCGTAGAGGTGGAGGAGAAGGATGATGATTCGGCGGTGCGTTTCCTTTTTCGCGTTTGGACTTGACGAAGCTCCATCGACGTTTTGGAAAAGAGCGAGAAGGTGTTACGATGGATGGATCCGGATAACCCGGGTCGGGTTTGTTAAGTCCAAATAGATTCCTAAACCACCGTGAAGCTTTTCTCATCCTCGAAACTTATCTCGGAGAATGAAATGTCGGCGTTTCTTCTCGCTCGAGTTTGCTCATTTGCAGAGAGGGTGTATGAGAGAGGGATTGTCAAGAGTTAAGTAGTCGCACGAGTGTAAAACAGTGTTTTTGATAAGTACCACGCTCCTCATTTGCGTGTGTTTTATACTCTTTTCTCGGGAAATTTTGTTTACCTCCATTATTAATTTATTTGTAAACTTTTTTTGAACATTATTTATTTGTAATTTTTTTTTTGGATAACCGCGGAGATCCGGCGACCGAGGTCAACCGACTAGTCCCACGAGATCCACGTATTCTTGCGATTTAACACTAGTCCGAATGATCACACAGGATTTCGAAACCGGATCCGTATTGGGGCTATTGCTCCCTCAAAACCACTAGCCCACCACCACCGGCAGTTACAATTTCTCTTTTTAACTAACACTTAACTTATTAGGGTTACTAACCCCGTGTTTAAACTAAAATCTAATTAGATGTAAGCTAAATATTTAAATTAAAAATATTATTGGCAGTATTAAGTTAAAAAAAATAGAATTATTTCACAATTAGGAATTGGTCTAAACTTTTTTTTTTTATCAAAAAGAATTGGTCTAAGCTTATAAATGATTAATTGTGTTTCATTGAATCTTTCAGAAATTAATAATTTTATCAAATTTTCAGAGGTTTATAATTAATTAATCTCTTCGTAATTTCAATATTCTATTTCAAAATAATTATTTTTAAACATTAATTTCACATGCTATTATAAAGTTCAAAAAAAAATTTCACAGGCTATTATTCTGGGAGTAGATCTTAGCAACTGATAAAAAGACATTGAGCTCAGAGAGCCTGAAGAGGCATCAGACCAAAGGTCATTTGATTTTGCCACCTGTCATACGTGTATAATGTGGAGCCCACATGAATCTTAGTTAGTCATATACAGTAGACTGCGAGTGGACAGTGGTTGTTGACTTGTCAACGTTTCTCGTGCATGAACTCGTCGTACGTGTTGTCAACGCCTCTCGCATTCTGTCTCTAAATTATTTATAGTCAAAATTATCAGCTGAATTATTGTTTCCCCCAAAAAGAACATTTTGCTTGCAAGTAATTGCAGTAATTTTCTAATAAATGTCAAAATGAATATTGTATGATAATAAAATGCAAGTTGATCAATCATGATTTATTAACACGATTAGGTGCACCTAATAACAAATCTTATGACTAACCCTAACATGAAGCATCCAATGTTGTTTAGTCAATCGCTTTTCCATTATTTATGAGACTGCTATAGAAAATCTTAAACTTGATTGAGATTCTCGTTGTTGATTTTGTGTGTTTGGTAACATGAGTCATGACCGATCAAATCGCAAGATACAAATCGATCGATGCATGGCAGAAATCCCCAAAAGCGTTGAAGCATGGTTCTCGTGAGATTTTGTAGGTCAGATCTATCGATCCTATATTTCACGGAGTCAATTTTGCCTAGTTTAGTTTTGGAACAATATTGAATATCTTGCAAGTTGTGAATGGTATTGGGTCCAATGATTTATAGACACTATAAATTTCCTAATCTAATTATTGGCAGATTAAAACATAGGTCATACACTACACATTTAGAGAGAGACGTAAGCAAAATCTCAACAGCAACCAAGAAGGGAGAGAGCTGCAAGAAGAGAAAGAACAAGCATGAGAAAGAGAGAAAAATGATCATAGAGTAAGAAGGTACCAAAAGAAAGAACAGAAACGAAGTTTGAATATTTGTTTTCTTATCGTGTTTTTGGTATTGTACTCCTCTTATCTATTTTCACTTTGTCATTCTCAAAGATCCAAGCTTTAATACTTAAAGAATAATTAAAGAGATTATAAGTTTAGGATAATTCTAACCAATATTATTAAAAAAAAAATTTGTAAAGGATTTTTAAGTAGTATTAGAAGTTTAGAACATGTTAGTGGTTGCATTCAAATTAACCTTTCATGCCATGCAAATAAATAATGGTTTAGATGGCCATAGATCCAACAAAGAAGCGATTACGTACGAAATGATTTTGGTTTGTATCAAGTATCAGCCCGAGAATGCGGTAGGTTGTGGTCAAGTCCACATTGCAATCACTAAATTCCGTTGAGGTAGTATTCCCTAAAAGATACGCTGTCGGTCAATCAATCACTACATAATGTAAAGATCATTTCAATTGAAATGCTACGAGATACATACAAGGCAAGATGTAGAACCTATAACTATAAGTTTGATGTGTAAGTCTTTTTTTTTTTTTTTTTTTTTTTTTTTTTTGTAACAAGTTTGTTGTGTAAGTCACAAGCATGTGTTTGTTAACTAAATATTACTATGCAGCTAGATATGATTTATTCCGACTCATTTGACATTGGTGTCCCGACTAAACCTAAAATGAAATTTGATTTGCGTCTTAAAAGCGTAAAATTAATTTTTGGTTTACAAAATTTTTCTTTAAGAAATTATAATTTTGTACATAATTTATAAATTTTAATATTATATATATAAATTATATTTAAATCTATGTATATTATATATTCTAAATCTTAAGTGGACTAAAATTTTGAATTTTAAAGAGAATATCGAGCTGCATTGTGTGAGTTTTTAAAATTTTATTTTTAAATTAGATGAAAAATAGTTTGTTCAAATTTTCATTTTGAGTTTATGTCTATGTTTTGATCTTACAATTCCTAATAAAAAATTGAAGATGGGTGGTTGGCTCACGGCTCTTTATTTATGGTATGACTGGTTGAAACGCAGCGGTTGTGGTTGCGGTTGCGAGAGTTTGTGCATGTGGGTTGTTGCGGTTTCTGGCATTAATAAGCAGTTTGTACGACTGGTAAAGCGGTTAGAAATTGGTGCGTTTGCGGAATATTTGTGAAGATTATAATAATATCAAAAACATACTATAATGATGAAATGTAATATTTATTAATAAAAGTATAATAACTATGATAAATTTATTAATTATTAATAATAATTATTATTAATAAAATATAATAATTATTAATAAAATAATAATAATTATTAATAAAATATAATAATTATTAATAAATATAATTAATAACAGTATTACATAATTTATTTATTTTTGTAGTTTAAATGAAAGTTACAATGTCAGTAAGAATTGTTTTGAAGATTTATATTAGAACTTTTTAAAGTTTTTTTTTCTTATGTATGTATATATATCAATGTTTAAAAATTATAGTGAATAATTTTGGTAATAATTTTGGTTTAAACTTTTTATAAAATAAATTATGATACTAATTTAAATTAAAATTTACAATGTACATATACTTTTATTTATAATATTTTAATTTTAAAATTTAAATTTAAAAACATTTTTATGTTTATTTATCCATCCGTAACAGTTCGCAACCGCAAACACTACCGGAAACCAACTTTTGATTTTAAGAGGTTTAGAATGGTTTGAAACGATTTGTAGTGCTTTTAGCGATTGTTGCAAAACGCGAGCAACTACTATCAACCATAAAAACTGCTTTTGCAAATGCTAACTGAGAAATCAGTTAGACCCTTAGTTATTCTTGCTCAATTAAAGAGATAACAATTCTTTGCCGAGAAGGCACGGTAATAATAAGCCTAATTCGTCAGAAAAAGCTACGTTGCATGGAAGAGTGTCCTCGGTCATGGTTCCTGGTTCTGAAGAGGAAACGGAGTCGGAAGCGCACAGAACTAGGCGGACACGTGTTAGAATCGCAATTCCAAAAAACAAGTTTTCGAAGCGTGATGGAACCGGAGATTCATATTTGGAAGCGTTAAAATCCAAAATTGGAATCGTAAATAAACAATAAAGAGGAAACATTAAAACTTCTCATTTTATTTCCTTAACCGAACACTACTTAAAAAGTGGAGCTGGAGAGACACGATGATAAATGGTTGTTATCTTTCTTCTTCTTTCTACTAGGACAAATGGCCTATTCCTATATAAACTAATTGTTCCCGGTTTTTTCACACACGAACTTTTAAGCCATGCCAAAAACTATATGAACAGCGGAAAAATGGTTTATTCCCCTATGAATTACTTGTTCCTGGTTTTTTCACACACAAACTTTTAATCCATGCCAAAAACCACATGAACAACTCTATTTTTTGAATTACATACACAAACTATCGATTTTAAATTAATTCCCATGAAACCGTAAACAGTTCTATTTAAACGTCAACTTGATTTATAACAGGTGGAGAGCCAATTTATTCTTTTTTTTCTTTTTTAGTCAACTGCTTTTCTTCTTCAGAAATCGTTTTATCATCGATTGGGGATAAAATTTATTATTCTGCAGAAGAATAAAACGTTTTACATGACGCATAAAGAAATAAGAGCATCAACTACTAGCTTACCAATCTCCATGTATTGCCACAAGGAACTATAAAATCGATGCAGTATCTCCAATTGATGTTGGAAAATAAAACGATTTATGAAGAAAATGAGCAATTGAAAAAAAAAGAATAAAACGACATAGTATTTTTTTTATCAACTCAAAATAAACCGGTTCTCCATCTGTCATAAACTAAGTTAACTTTCAAATAACACGTTTATGGTTATAGGAGAATTAGTTTAAAATCGATAGTTTGTGTATGTAATTCAAAAAATAGAGTTGTTCATGTGGTTTTTGACATGATTTAAAAGTTCATGTGTGAAAAAACCAGGAACAACTAGTTCACATGGGAAGAAGCAATTTTTCTGTTTTTCATGTGGTTTTTGACATGACTTCAAAGTTTGTGTGTGAAAAAACCGGGAACAACTAGTTTATAGGGGAATAGACAATTTTCCCACCAGAAGATCTAACAAAGTAATTCTCTTTAATTTTTATTTATTTGTTCTATTTTTGTCTTTTACAAAACATGAACCTTTCTTTTTTATATGGGTTCAATGATTGAACGGTTGGTGTAAATTAAATTTGGATTATGAAACTGAAGTTAATGTCTCTTGTAAATATAAGTTGAATTACTTATTATCAAGACTTTGTATTTTTATTTATGTGTGGTTTACTTTAGACACTCTTACTTTTTCGGAAGTTTATTTTATTTGATGATTTACATTATATATATATGAATATATATACGCTTCTAACACGTATTCGCTTTCTATTTTTTTGAAAAAATCGCTTCAACGTTTACACGTATCCGCTTCTGATTCTACGTAACGTAGAAAAAAAAGCCTCATTCGATATTTTTAAAGGTTCCACTAATTTGAACACCAGTAGTCGATCTCTTGAGCGAAATCTCTGGTGCACAGTGGCGGACCCAGGATATTTTTTATCTGGATCAAAGTCTAAAATAATAATGCTTAAGCAAAACCCCTGTTCGTGAACGCGCTAGACGCTAGTCGGACGGTCGGATTGGGCCTAGTAAAGAGAAAATCGGAGATTAATCGGAAATTATGCGGGGCGGAATTTTTAGATGGTTTACTATGTTATAAAACATGTTAATCTTTAATTGTGTATAACATTAATCATTTTCATGTTTAAGATTGTATAAAACACACAAATAGAATATATAAACTTAATATAGTGTAATTTTCATCAAAATTATGAATATAAATGATATTTATAAAATTTTAGATCAAATAAATAAATAAAAATATTATTAAAATTAAAAAAAATAAAAAAAATAAAAAATAAATAAAAAAATAGATTAGGCGGTCGCCTAGGCGGCTAGGCGGTCATTTAGGCGGCTAGGCGGTCATTTAGGCGGTCTAGGCGGAAAAAAATCGGATATCCGATTTTTTAAACCAATTTGACATAAATCGGGGCGGAAAAGTGACGCGTAACGCCTAGACGGCCGAGTTTTGGAACAGGGAGCAAAACCCAGATGCAAATAGATAAAAATCATTTTAAAAAATGCAAATAGAGGGAATTGAACCAAGATTATATGTGTCGACTGAAAGAACTATAACCAGCTATGCTATCAACACTTGCATAATTTAGCCTAAACTTGTATTTTATATTTTTGAAGATGTGTCAGTTGACATCCCTATCAACCACGTGGGTCCGCCTCCACTGGTGCATTTAACAAAAACAAAGAGAAGAAAAACTTTTTGTGTAAAAGAGAAAAGAAATAGTGGCACTTAATACGATATTGTTAACTAGAATCATGCATGGTTTAACCAGAAAACATCTCCATTGCGGCAAATACATTTCTAATGCGGATTCTTGCTGGACAAATACTAAAAATGATTTCCCGTTAGACTATAAGTTTTCAGTAAATTTATATGTATGAATATATTTCAAAATTAGCATGTATGATAACCAAAAACTCTATAAAATGCGATCTAAACTTTTAAGAGGATATGTTATCAACTGTGTTATTACAAGTTTATCATATTTCATTTTGCATGTTTGTGTTTTTTTCCAACTTTCAATTTAACTTATTTGTTTCAATTTTTCAAACTTGTACATGTAGTAAATATATAGCTTGGTTTTATTTTTTAAAAACAATCATAATTGTTAAACAAATTTTTTTTTTAATTCAAAAGTTTTGAGCCTAAAATCTTAATCTCTTTGGACTAAGCACAAGAGCAGGTTGTTACAAAAATAACTAGCAGCTCCGGGTAAAAAAATGTGGTTTTCTATATTAAAATATAATATATGTTCATTCTATATGTTTATATATATATATTTGAATATAACTTAGATCGTTAATTTTTTTTATGTTATGTGGATTTTATATACAGTAGAACATCTATAAATTAATACTCGATAAATTAATAAATTTTGCCGGTTCTAATTTGGGAGAATTCAAAATTTGACACAAATCGATTAAATAATAAGATAATATTTTTTAAAAAAATTCTATGTAAATATATGGTCCCATTAAAATTATAAATTAATAACTTATATGTATACATACTTTACATAAATAAGAATCTATTATTATATTATTTATTTTATATTCACAATGAAATTATCTTTATATTTTCTTAACACTTCATATATTTTTGATGATATTTAGTAATATTATATCCAAAACCACATTTAAGTTTTATGTTTTATATATTATATACAACAAATAATATTATAAAACTAATATAAATGTCAAATTTCAAAAAATAACAATTAATGTTTATACACTAAAAACAAATATTTTTTTCTTCTCTTAGAATAAATATATCTTAAAATAAAAAATTTAAATAACAAAACTTTGTAAATTAATATATTATAAATTAATAAAATCTCAAAGTACCAACATTATTAATTTATAGAGGTTTTACTGTACTATGATGCATTCATAAGTACAAGCACTCATTTATATTTGAATTTTTTTATATCTATTCTTTTAGCGGGGCTTATTGAACCGATGATTTGAGAGAATTCCATTTTTTCTCCAAATCTTCTCTTATTGAACTTGGTATTTATAAAAACTCTAATAAATCCAAGGTTATTGAACTGATCATTTATGTAAACTCTATAAAATCCCCCCTTATTGGAATATTGGGATTGCATCAATAATATTTATCAAAGTTTAGTTGAGATTTATCTAAAAATGGATTTGTGCTTAAAATTCAACGGAGAAAAACTCCACCAAAATAACACCTAATGAGATGGTATTTTTTTTAAAAAAAAGTTTACCTTCTTGTTTAAACCATCATTCCAGAAAAGTGATCAAACCAATTGAATCGTTGGTTGTTTTTGTGAGTGTTGATTTGTGTTTTGCTCAACCTTCCCTGAGTTAGTTCCCCATTCTGCATCACATCCTTGGGAAGGAGAAGTAAGGTGACAAGGTTCAATAGACGTGGATCGAATACACGGCGGATCAGGAGCGAAGGCATCCCTTAGATGATACAGTAACCATGATTCTAATCCTCAAATACTACGAGCAAGTAGCAACGTATCCAGACGTTGACCTAGCACTCGTGACAACGTTATCTGCTAAACTCAAAAGATACATCTCTGTTAGCGCCTTTTGGTCGTGAATCTTCTCGTCAATTTGTTGATACCTTTCTCGACTGGGTTGATAAACTTTGATCTCTCTTAGTGATCTAGCTTGCTTTGACAACTTGTCTTTTTGATAAAAGCGTTCAAAACATGTTCTTCAAGCGACCAGAGTACTCTGGATATATAGATGTGACAAGAACAGTTTTTTTATATATCAAACGAAGTTTTATAAATAAAGTTTAAACCTCAACAAAGGACGTATTGTTCAACAAACCAAAAACAACCAAAGAGGCTTAAAACGTTCGCTGCAGCAAGAGCTAAGCGAGAAACATAAACACAAGGGATAAGTGAATCCATATCACATAAGTAACTTATGACAGAAACATCACAATTATTACTGCCCAAACATGCTTCGGTAACAAGTTCAAAGAAAGCAGCAAGGAATCTGGCTATAGAGGTGATCATGCACCATCTTGATGAGCCTATGAACTGTGACAAGAACAGCTATAACTTTCTAAGTTTGAGATACATTGACTTTTGTTTCTTCTTGTGCAGCTACTTGAGACAATAACTTCTTTCTTTGTGTACATGACAAGACCTGGTCCATGACGTTTTGTATATATCCTGCGTCGCCGTTGAAAACATGTTCCCAAGTCTCTCGTCTGCTCTAGTCCGGTTTGAAAAATTGGATTAAACATAGAGATGGAACGAAGTAAAAGCTTTAATAATCAACCAAGGAACCTTATCGATCATATCTTGATACATTGAGCAGAAGAACATCTTATCTTCATCCTTGAATCATGTAGGAGATGAAGATATAGATGTTGTGGGTTTGAGTTAGTGCTAATGGCATGATTTTTCAACATTATTCCGCTTGTCCAGCTTTTCTTCTTCCACATTATGATTATGTGGTTTAATTTTTCGTTGTTTTTTATCGGGTAAAGATTGTGTTAATATATAGAGAATTTGAAGTTAAAATAATTCTTTTTTCTCAAATTTTCTATAATTCCAATGTAAATACCTCCTAAAAACTTGCTCAAATCCCAATATTTTTAAAAATCCCTAGGATTTAGTATATATTAAAATTCTCTCAAATGCTCAGTTCAATAAGCCCTTTTAGTTTCAAAGAATCACTTTCTCTTATAATAACTCCATGACCACAAAAGATTTAATTGTCACAAGACAATAACCGGCCCTAAAATTTCCAACCCCAAGTCTAGAATAACTATTCTGTTGACACACAAATCTCTTTCGCTGCGCACAACCAACCAATTTTCAATCCAGCCAAAGGTCGATCCCAGTCCCACCAACTTGATCACACCACCTGAAGGAACCGGCGGCATACTCCAAAAAAATACAAGCGTTGGTCACCGTAAACGCTTCTGCCAACAGACACAAACTATGTTACTAGTGGAACAAAATCACAGCTCTAAGCGTTATTAGTGGTAGTTCTTTCCAAAGCATCAAACTAATAGATGTATTAGTGGTAGGGGTTCTTTCCAAAGCATCTAACTAATAGCGTTATTAGTGGTAGGAGTTCTTTCCAAAGCATCTAACTAATAAAAAATTGGGATAATTTGAAAAATACCTTGTTTATGATTTAAATTTTGAAAAATGCATATCTTTTTTATTTTTTTTGAAAACTACACTTTCTTATATGTAATAAGACATTTTTATCCTAATTTGGATTAGAAAATATAAAATTTAAAAATTTGGAATAATTAAAGATATCCTATTTAGTGAGAATTTTATGTGATCTCTGTTGTTATTTCCACCGCTGAAGTTGTTACAATATGGTGTCTTTGCTGCAGAGAAATAAAAATAGATCAAATCTCCTTGTTTAGCAGTTCATCCTTGTCGCATTGTAAAAACATACGTCAAATTATCTGCAAGAGTTCCCTTGTGCTCCATACGCACAAATCTTTTCTATAAATTTTCAGTAAATAAAAAGTTGTAAGAGGAGAAATACATTAACACAATCTTTGATTCTCAACATAAATTATATGGATTGTTTTTTATATAAAGAAAAGAATAGCACTTTGTCTGGGTTGGTTTATATGTGTAATGTCGTATATGAAAACAAGAAAAAAATCCCCAGGTTAGAATGAGAGATCGATCATTTAGTTATTTGGGAGAGGATTTTTTGAATCATCGACAATTTTTATTATTAAATGATCTTATTCTATGAATAAGGATGTGTCGATGTGGTTTAGGTAGTAGTTAGTGGAGCTAATTTTCCTATTTTATATTGTATGGATATGAAGAGTATTAAAAATAAGAACAAAATCATTTGTTGGTAAATTTGTTTTCATTTTTTAGACACATATTTTCTGTTTTAAATTAAATACCAAGTTAGATATTAAATAATTGTAAATATTAAAATTGGACAATTTAGTCATTTCATTTAAGAATAAGTGTAGTTTTAAAAAAAAACTAAAACATGGTGTAGTTTACAAAATATAATCTTATTTAAAGGTATTTTTCCAAAATTTCCCCAAAAATTTAGTATAGTGTAATTTTGTTTGTAAAAATTAACCAATAAAAGAAAGACAGGTATAGTCTTTCGGAGTTTTTCCGACGAAAAATGTTTTTATTCTATCCTCTCATTTTTTACTTTTAATTACTTTAATATTGATAGACCTACTGAGATACTACCACTAATCATGTTTTATACCCCCAAAAACCTATCTCCAACTTTCCGATAAATTCTCTCAATCGTCAAACAAAAACATCGACTACAGAGGATCTCAAAGAACGTCATGGAGACCATTGAGCCTCTGCTCCACCAAAGACTACAACACATCACCTTGAAAAGATTGGAAACCTAGTTTGTGTATTTAAAAAAAAAATTTCAAAATTTAAACACGTGTTAATTATAGTTAACGCCGTGTAACAATGTGTAAAATCTGCGAATTGTGTAAAATCTGCGAATTTTAAAAGTTTGTATATTTAATAGGCAACAAAAATTAGTTCGTGTATTAAACAGGGATCCAAAATAGTTAGTGTATTTTATTAGCAGATGAAAATTAATCCGTGTATTTTTAAGGAATTTTCCCTTGACAAAACTAATGTGTAAAACTATTCAAATTTAGCTGTATAAGAACAAATATAACCTTTTCATTAGTGTGTGACGGAACGTTTCTTGTATATTTGCGGGTGGTATCGGTTATTTGCGTTTATAACAATCACCTAAAATGGTACAAACCACTTTACACCGTTCTATAACCTCTTAAAATAAAAAAAAATTGGTTCTAGGTGGTATTTGCGGTTGCAGGCAGTCGTGGAAGAGTAAATTCTTTTTTGTAAAACTTATATAAATATCAAAATAAATAATTTTAAATATGTTTTCAAAATTGAGATGATATAAATACTAATATATATATATATATATATATATATATATATATATATATATAAGTTTACTACTATGATTTTATAAATATAATTTTATATTTATTATAATAATATGATTTATAAATATAACTTTTATATTTATTATTCTTTTATTGGGTTATAAAATTATCATTTTTTAATTAATTTTTTTCTATTAAATAATTTTTAATTAATAAAATTTTACATCTATAGGTAAACAAGTAAAAAATGACCCGCAAATGCAACAATTTTCAAACGAAATGCCAGTCATAAGAAATATTTAATAACGCTTAAAACCGCAACCAACCGTTTTCGTAAACTCTCACAACTGCAACCGCTGCATTTTAACCAACTAGCCCTTGATAAAAAAGTTCCCTAATTCTCAATTTCTCAAAAAATAAACCGTTAACCCTATATATGAGCCATTACAAACATAAATCAAAATTTAAAAGATTATAGAAATAATAAAAAGGAAAATTAACTTGATCACCGATTACCATAACCATACACAGAAACCGACGAGAAGAATCTCTTGAGAAAAACCAGAAGATTAGAGAGTTTCGTACGACTTGAGCCTGTGGATTTAAAGAAACGCATAGAGGAATATGTCGAGAGAGAAGACTACAACTCTCACTTGGTAGCAACCGAAGAAGAACAATCGGAAAGCCGAGCACACCGTTTGTTTGCTCTAGTGAAGTCTAGATTATTTGAGGAACCAAGTCATTTGCTTGCATCTCAGAAGGTAGACAGTCTCTTGCTAGATTTTTTCAAAAAAGGGCATAATAATGAGACAAGAGACGAGGATAAGTTGGTGATGACAGTTGAAGAATGGGTGTTGAGGAGAAAAGAAGAAGAATGTATGTTTATGAGTTGGGAAGTGAGAGAAAAGAGAGAGATTTATGTAAAGGAAATGAAATGGGGTTGTATCAATGGTGAAGAGAGAGATTATGTGGTTGAAGAGTTGGGGAATGATTTCGTCACTGTCTTGATTGATGAACTTATTCTTGGTTTATCATTATGAGGTGAGGTCCGTGAGGACAATACTTTTGTCACATGTTCTTCATCGTTCATTACATTAATTCTATATGTATTATAATTACATTTATGATATAGTTATGCTATCATAATAAATGGTCCGACGTCCGTATGTGTGGTTTATATTACTGTAGTCCGCATACCATCATCCTAAGTATAGTTGTGTATGGGCTTTTAACGCGTGGTATCTTTTGGTCGATGATAAGATCGAGTTAAAGTGCTTTTAGTTGGTAAAATAGAGGTTATGGCGCATTATACCACTTTATCTCTATTTGACATGTTAATAGTTGTGCTGTTGTTGTGTGGTTAAGGAGATTAAGTTCAGATTCATGTAATACAAGTGCACGTACCACTGGTTACAATATATTTGTTAGCTAGGAACTTGGCGCAACATACTTATATGTAGTAATTGAGAATGATTAATAGCGAAAATAATTTACTTGGCGATTATGTTATGTGTCATTGAAGGCTAATTTGGACTCTCTTGATTCTTGAAGGCTGTTTCACCCACTTTGTCAAATTAATTTTGTTTGTATTTACGTTTGTGTGTAAAGTTTTACTCATATTGTTTTAATGGCGATAACGACAAAGAATTAGTATAATGTTATGATTTTTGTCATTGCTGATTCAGTGAAGATGTTAATATCCGATAAATTAATAAATATTATAAATTAATAAATATGTTGCTAGGTTAGGTTTCCATCAAGTGATGACTCATTATGTTGGCTTAAGACCCATTCTCCTTGAAATGAAAACAACTTGCTTTTTAGATAGGCCTTTAGTCAAAGGATCAGCCAAGTTATCATTTGATCTAATGTAATCCAATACTATCACCCCATTGGAAAGCAATTGTCATGCATGTATATGTCTTATACGTCTTGACTTGCCATTGTCATTTTTTTTTTCCCATAATGAGATTGAGTAGGTGAATAATCATATGACTCTTGTTTAACTATAATCCCAAGAATTAACAGCCAATCTCATATCTTTCATGAGCAATGATTTGGATTTTTTTTTTCCCACTTGTTTCACCACAGAAACAATATCACTCATTTTAAAGTGTAAGAACTTTCCCACGATGAACATTTTAACGCTTGCAACTTCAGAATTGTATTTCTTCTCTAATGATTTCCACAACTGTTTTGAAGTTTGGAATATATGATGAGAATCGTCCAAAGCGTTAAAGAATATATATTTCTTGCACAAAAACTCGTTTTGCATCCATGCCTCTAAAGCTTTAACGAGTTTATTAGGAATATCACCTTCTATAGGTAATTATGGTCCTTCAGAAGTCAAGTACTGTGCCAGATTCAATGTCGTGAGATAAAACAACATCTTTTGTTGCTATCTTTTGAAATCCACTCCTAGGAAAACAAAAGGCTTCTCTATGCCTTTTCACAATTGCAGTAGATTGATCCATCTTGCTTTCTTTGAAAGGAACAAAGAAAATTCTGTCCTAGATTGTTAATCCAAAATACAGATGCAAATCAATCTGTCTTAGATTGTTAATCCAAAGAGTTACTACCAAGTCCACAAGACGAGGAAGAAGGGGTCGAAGAAGATAGGAGATGTCACGTCATGTCTCTCTTGTTAAATATAGTCAAAAAAATTCTCTATATGGTCAATACATGTATCATTGTCCCTATTGTCCCTACAGCAGATGACTATCCCATGAGCCTCGGTGCAGCAGCAAGGGTGTGTGGTGTTGTGATTGGTGCTATGGCTGTGGCTCAGCTTTTCTCTTCGGTTTACTTCAGCGCCTGGTCTAATATATCCTACTTCAAACCACTTATATTCAGTAGCTCTTCATTGGAAACTTGTTATATGCATTGGCTTTTGGCTTGACTCCAATAGCTGTGCTCTTGATAGGCCGGCTGTTCTGTGGGTAAGTAAGTCTTTAAGACTTTACAGGGTCTCTCCTGACTATAAACAAGTGAAACATTGACATATGACTTCTGAATTCTTAGAGATAATTTACATAAACATAAAACTCCAAAATTGTTTAATTTTTTTTATATTACAAACTTTCCTGAATTGCTTATGCCCCCAAAATCTTTGGACGGGTCCTGCTTCTAGAATGTCTTTTGACATTTGCTTCTTACCGTTTTGTTGTATCTTTCAGATTGGGATCAGCAAGAGCAGTGAACCGGAGATATATAAGTGACTGTGTACCGTTAAAGATCAGGATGCAGGCTTCAGCAGGTTTTGTTAGTACAAGTGCTCTAGGGATTGCATGTGGTCTTGCACTTGCTGGTCTGTTGCAGACCAGTTTCGAGATCTATAAGCTGACGTTTAACCAAGATACATTGCCTGGTTGGGTTATGGCCATTGCTTGGCTTATGTACTTAGTCTGGTTACCTATTTTGTTGTGACGGACAAGATGCACTCCTGGGCCAGATGCTCTACTAGAGCAAGACCGGATGTCCGTGCTGGAGGCCAGACGCTCAACTAGAGCAAATGTCCGTCACCAGATGTCCAATCCCTCGCTTAGTATGATATTGT